>NC_134894.1:57237904-57270404 GCF_041734735.1 Babylonia areolata
GCAGCCTTGTGGGCTAGCTAGCTGGCCTTTGGGAACCATCCCAACGCTGACTGTCCTAAAACCCTCTTGGCCGAGAGAGTGTGGATGTAACTTGGGCAAGACACCCTCCACTATAATCAAATTCTAGTCCAAATAGTCGGAACAGTAGTTGCCTCCTCTGCTGTTCTGATGGTCATAGTCGGACACGACTGACTATCATATTGGGTTGTGACAATGCAATGTGGCGATGACTTAACCTGTGTCCAAATTCACATTCCTTTGCCTTTTCTCTCTGATTAACTCTCTCCATACGAACGGCGAAAGAGACGACGTTAACAGCGTTTCACCCCAGTTACCATCATCAAAATATTGCAAGCGGAAGGCTCTTATACTGAAGAGGTGAATGTTGACAAAGAATACCACAATTCTGACGACGGAAGCTAAAGGTTGGGTCATTCAGACACCCACTGGACATCCTGAGGGGTCTGTGTAGAGGAGAAGAGAGGACTGGCCTTACTGAGTGAGTTAACCTCCCCAAAAGGTATCCTACACATGTTGGTATGTTTATAGTTACGTATGTACCAACTTGGTAAGATGTCATGCTGGCTTGTCACGAAAACTAAATCTCGGTATGAAGTAGAATGTGTTTGATTTTAAAGTTATACTTATGTGGCTGAATTGGCGGGCGGCCATCTTGGAAACGTACGCATAGACACGCATTATATAAAATTGTTATGTTTCCAGATATCATCAGGTACCAGTTATTTTCGAGGTATTAAGTCACTAACATCAGCATTTTTTGTATGACAAATCATTTTAATGTATTTCTTTTGAAATGATAGCCAGTATCTTGGCGGCCATGCTGAATTTCTCAAAACTATCAACAGTGGCGGAGGGTCATCTGTTTGATGTGCTGTCTAAGAACACTAAAGAGTTCAAAACCGCAGAGATCAAGTGCGAGATTTTTATTTAAAAAAAAAAATAATTTCCCCCATTATCTGCACCGTTTCAGTGGCATTACTCACACGCCGCTCATTTTGATTCCTCCATACACGGCCACACCCGGGTTCGTCCGTCACAGTTCCAGCGTCGGCAGTGCGCAGGGAACCATCGATGTTAGGTCGCTAGGAGGCCACACACCAGAGGAGACCCTGCACTGCTGCTGAGTCACTTCGGTGGTGTTCAGTGGTGCCTGTTCTGATTTAACGTACTTAGGACACCACCTACTAAGCCCCCTACGAACGACAATAATGGCTTAGTCGCGGACCCAGACTGAGTGAGCGTCCCCCCCAGAGTGGAGACCGCCACCACGTCCCTCAAACAACAGCCCCTCATGAATCTGCCGACACTGAAGACATTGACAGGACTCATCCCAAGCACGGAAGTGGAGGGGTATCGAAACTGGCGAGATTTTTATTTCGAGGTCATGGAATGGCAACCCGGCGGACTTATGCTTGGTTCATAACGTTAAAAAGTGTAATAGGCTTACACATTTTCTTTTTCAACGGAAACAGTGCGTGTCTGTGTTTGTGTCTTTGTGTGTGTTTATGCGCGCGTGCGCAGCGTCTTTTTTGTTGTTTGTTGTTGCTATTGTTGTTGTCGTTGTTGTTGTTGTTGTTGTTGTCCCCTGTCTTTACTTTAGCCCAACATCCCCATCTCTAATTTTCTCAGCGTTTCTTTTGCTTCTTTTTTTTTTTTTTAATTTAAATCACCGTATATTTAGTTTTGTCTTCACATATATCATTGCCTATTCATTTCTCAAATTTCAATCGAAAGGTCAGTTGGCAGAAGTCACCTGAACATAATCAAAGTCATTTTTGCCCATTGCTGTAAACTGGCTTGGAGCAGCTTATTTTCTTTCTTTCTTTCTTTCTTTTCTCTCTTTCTCTCTCTCTCTCTCTCTCTGTCTGTCTGTCTCTCTCTCGCTGTCTCTCTTTTCATCGGTTTCCTGTTGCACCGTAGATATTAAAACTTTGTACCCATAACAGGAAATTCAGGGGATCATTTGTTTGTTGACAATTCATTACTGCAGCTTGATACACGTGACAGGTCCACTGCGGATGGCCAGAAAAAGTGACGTAGGTTTTTCAAGCCGCAGATGAAAATATCGATCTCTCGCTGGGAGTTCAACGCTGTATGTCTGCCGGGTGCATCTTTGCTGGCGCATTGTCTGCTGCTGCTGCTGCTGCTGCTGCTGCTGCTGCTGTCTCCGTCCTATCACACGCCGTCTGTGGCTCTGTAATGCACCAGCCTGGGTGTGATGCACCGCACCCACGCGTCACGTTGTCTCTCCGAACTCTATCTATCTCTCTATCTCTCTCTGTGTCTCTCATTCTCTCTCTCTCTATGTCTGTGTGTGTGTGTGTCTCTCTCTCTCGATCGTTGTCTTTTTCTAAGTTCTTTGCGTCAGACTTTTTATGATGGGATGAAATTAAGTCTCCAGTGATACACACCCTTCTGACGTGTAGTACATTCTTTTTTTTAAATAAAAAGAATTTTTTTTTTTTTAATGTTTGCTGCCACGTTTGATGCTGCTGTGTGCTTCTTTCTCTCTTTGCACGAGGTGAGAATTAACTTGAAACACCGGTCGGGTATGGACAAGTGATATAGTAAAAAAAAAAATATATATATATTAAAAAATAAAATCCAGCAAAACTTGTGGTGTATCGGGGACAGTCTTATCAGGTGGAATCGTTTCACTACATTACCAGGTACGTTTATGGTTGAAAAGGATGAATACTCAGAAAAGAAAAAAAAAATGTTAGTAAATTCTAGATGAAATTTAATCCAGTTTAGAAATGTATTATAGGTTGAAGACTGACATCTTATAAAATGCACCCTACACTACACAAACAAAGATCATTTCAAAATGTATATACGTGTTTAAAAAGCTTGAAAAGTACTTTGAAGCTATAACAAACACCAAAAGACAGTCAATGATGACGGCCGGAGACACAGATCAGTCCAAAGCCAGAGTCAAGTTAATTTCGGAAATGCAGAAGCTGGTGGTGTTTCAACTGGCCAGCAGCGGTGACAGAGACCCGAAGGATTCCGCCGTCGCTTCAGTCAACATGACGGCCGCTGTCCACCCTGTGGACGGCTACTACTATCCCCAGTGGAACTTCTCCATCATCAACATCACCATCACTGTCTTCGCCTCTCTCGTCATCTTCTGCACCGTCAGCGGTAACGCGCTGGTCATCGTCGCTGTTATCAAAGAGAGGAGGCTGCGTAAGGTTAGTGTGGGTGTTTTTTTTTAACATTTTTATTTATTTTATTTCAATTAAAAACAAAAATTTGTATAATGATTATTTTTTCCTCAGATTCTGAAAATAACTAAATGCCAAAGTGTGTAACTCTGTATGCCGTGCTGCAACAAGGTGTTTGTGGATGAATGTGCTCTTACCTTCAAGAAGATGAAAAAGCTAATCTATGCCTTGCACAAATCAGAGCATGTCCAAAGTAGGATATCTATGTCTACCTATCTATCTATATAGGTATATACATATATATATATATATATATATATATATATATATATATGTGTGTGTGTGTGTGTGTGTGTGTGTGTACATATATATAATCACAGCATGTCCAAAGTAGGATACATATATATATATATATATATATATATATAGAGAGAGAGAGAGAGAGAGGGAGAGAGAGAGAGAGAGATGCTTTTGACATGCGGTATTTGTATGGCTTGCTAAACTTCAATCAAATAAATGGTATTTGGGCTTTCCCCCCCCCCTGTTCGTACACCCTGTTTCTGCTATGTTCTAAGGACTAAACCCCTCTCTTTGCCGTTCAGCTACGAAGCAATATTCGGATCCATTTTGCTGAGTCATCAAGCCCGTTACAACATTTTCTTGTCTTTCACTTCTCAGAGGAAGTAGAGTCTAATTTAACAACTGACACGCATTAACAGGTGCTGCTACTCATAAGGAGTTCCCGTCCATAATCCAAGCTCTTGATAGTGTATCTTAACCTTTTTTTTTTTTTTAATGGTAATTTTGTCCCCGTTTTGTAACACTTAAGAAATCTATTTATTTCTTTGTTCGGTTTGATTTTTTTTTTTTTTTTTCAAATGCCAACGAACAGTTATTAAAGGTTAACAGTACAACATGTAAGAAAAAAAATCTGTTAGACTCGCAGACATTTACATTAGGAGTATTCACCAGTAAGTGCTTGTTTGTGGAAAAAAGATTTTCAAAGAGTTTAGACCCACTCTCCAGATGTGGAGAATATGAATATCCAATGACATGAAGTGGATATAAAAGCGGCTGTGGACCATGCTTTGATAACATCATGGAAAAGAAAGAAAAAAAAAAGATGAGAAACGTATCAGGAATACAAGAGTTCTGTTCGCGTTGTTTGTACCTTTATAATAGCATTCCCGTGGTCGAAAAAACAAAAAACAAAAAAACAAAAAAACAAAAAACACCCAAAAAACAAAAAAAAACAAAAAAACAAGCACGCACATATCCACACAAGCAAGCATCGGAAAAAAAAAATCAATTAAGAATGAGTGGGAGAGAGTTTCAGTTTCAGTTTCAGTAGCTCAAGGAGGCGTCACTGCGTTCGGACAAATCCATATACGCTACACCACATCTGCCAAGCAGATGCCTGACCAACAGCGTAACCCAACGCGCTTAGTCAGGCCTTGAGGAAAAAAAAAGAAAAAAAAAAGGTGAATAAATAATAGATAAGCTTACACGAATGAATAAATAAATAGATAAATAATAATGATAAAAAAATAAAAAAATAAAACAAAGTGGGAGAGAATTACAGATAAACACACGAAACAAAAACCAACTTATATTAGAGCACTAAAAAGAAACCCCGAACAATTATAAGCAATTGTATGAACACTGACCACTTCAAAAGAATGGTCCGTTTGTAGGTATATAGATAGCAAAGTGTTCAATTTCATTTAATGTCTATCCACATTAAGTGATATTAGACATGGAAAAAAAAGGGGAAGAGAGAAAGTTATAAAAACAAAAACTGTTCACAACATTAATCTAATAACTATCTGGCTAAAAAAAAAAAAAAAAAAAATTAAAAAGAAAGAAAGAAAGAAAGGAAAAAACAACAACAAAACCTTTCCAACAATAAGTTGAAAAAAAAAGAAGTTATAACAGCAACCCATTTGCACTATGTAACAAAGCTTTGAAAAATCAATCAAGAACCCAATTGGACTATGTAACAAAGATTTGAAAAATCAATCAAGAACAGTGAAAAGTCTTTAATATCTTGCCCCCCCACCCCCCCTCGCCCCCCCCCCCGCCCCCCGCCCCTTCAACCCCCACCCCCTCCCCCTCCCTCTCCCACACACACACTCACACACAAAAGTTATTACAAATAACCCAGTTGGACTAATTAGCAATGATTTTTTTTATCAAACTCAAACTACAAAAGTGAACAATCCAGGATTCTATGCACCGGAAAAGATGCTAGTAAAGGAATGTGACGTTTTAACATGTCGCAAGTAAATAGGTATGTATGATCACTTGTAATAGAATTTCCACACACACAGGAAATACCTTTTTCTTCTTTTTTTTTTTTTTTTTTTCAAAAATTCAGTTTCCATCTAACTTCCCACAGCAAAGTGTGTGTGTGTGTGCGTGTGTGTGTGTGTGTGCGTGTGTGTGGCGTTCGCACGTGCGTGCATGCGTGCGTGCGTGCGTGCGCGCGTGTGTGTGTGTGTGTGTGTGTGTGTGTGTATGTGTGTGTGTGTGTGTGTGTTTATATATTTTAATCCCCACTCCCATTTTCCTCCCTAAGCCACGTGCAGCACAAAATAAATAAATGAAAATTTGAAAAAAAAAGTGCTCTGAGGCCTACACACACACACACACACACATACAAAATAAAAAAAAAAAAAAAAAAAAAGCTTTCCCGAAGTAACAAAATACTGTTAATCAAAGAATGTTAGTGGAGCGAAGGAGATTCGTACGAACAAGTGAAAGACATGAAATGCATCGCATCGATTTAGATCCCCAGTTATTTGCAATCTCTTCGGAAACTTTGAAATTGTCTTCAGATGGAGCATTGCTTCGGGAGAAAATAAAAACAGAATATTCGATGAAACAGCTACAAAAGTTTGGCATACATTTTTTTTTTTCAATCTGAACGAAAAGGTGTTGATACACTTGTTTGTTTCTCACACACTATAACTCACAATTATTCTTCTTCTTCGTTCGTGGGCTGTCACTCCCACGATCACTCGCATGTACATTAGTGGGCTTTTACGTGTATGACCGTTTTTACCCCGCCATGTAGGCAGCCATTCTCCGTTTTCGGGGTATAACTCACGATAATTCTTCACAGACCTTTCAGTCACAAGAGTGGGCGGGGGAAAAAAGCAGCGCCTTTTGAAATGTGATCTTTCCCTTTTTTTTCTTTTTAACGTTAAAAAAAAATATATATATATATTTATAAGAAAATACATATATAAGAAAAGGATTGGAAAGAAGACGGAGAGAGAGAGAGAGAGAGAGAGAGAGAGAGAGAGAGAGAGAGAGAGAAGTGAAAAACAAAACGAAAAACAAATCAGACACACACACACACACACACACACACACACACACACACACACACACACACACACACACACTCACACACACACACTCACACACACACACACACACACACACACACACACACACACACACACAGAATAACAAAACAAAAAACCAATCAGTGTGTGTGTGTGTGTGTGTGTGTGAGAGAGAGACAGAGAGACAGACAGAGAGAGAGAGAGAGAGAGAGAGAGAGAGAGAGAGAGAGAGAGAGAGAGAGAGAGAGAGAGAGAGAGAAGAGTATAACAAACAAAAGACTAAATTAGAAATAAAAGCAGGAAACGAAGAAACAAAGGGAAAGCTGGAGAGTGACTTACATGCAGCCTGCTAAACACAATTTCTTCTGTCCAGTTTGGGTAAGAATAGAATAGAATAGAGTAGAATATGTCTTTATTACCAAGCGTACCGGGGTCACAAGGAATATTAGGGTGTGTGTGTGTGTGTTGGGGGGTGGGGTGGGGGGTTGGGGGGGGGGGGAGTGCGAGGGGGGGGGGGAGGGATAGTACATAACAAGGTACGAAGATAAATCGAAAATCATACACAAACACAGATACAGTAGAAATTATGATACATGTGCATATCAATCTAAAAACTTGTGCATACTCACACATGTACGCACTGCACACACACACACACACACACACACACACACACACACACACACACACGTACACGCACAACACACACACTCTCTCTCTCTCTCTCACTCTCTCTCTCTCTCTCTCTCTCTCTCTCTCTCACACACACACACGCACACACACACACACACACACACACACGTTTGAGCAGAAGCCGCATATTACATGTGGATGTGGCTGATGGCTAGATCTTCAGGTAGATGGTTGTTGATTGCACAATTCTATTTATCATACTGGATTTGTTCGAGAGACAGGGCATTGACTGTCTTGGGGAAAAAGCTATTGGCGAAGCGACTGGTTTTCGTCCTTATACTTCTGTACCGTCAACTAGAGGGGAGCATCTCGAAAATCCCAAAAGCTGGGTGTGATTCGTCCTAGCTGATTGATTTTGCTGAATAGCCGCTTATAATATATAAAGCTTCGGGTTAAAAAAAAAAGAAAAAAAAAGAAAAAAAGTCCTAACCAGATTCGAACTCCGCGTGTTCGGGTGAGAAGAAACTGTCTTACCCATTACACTATCGTGGCTCCTTAACTGACGTTCTAAAATTTAATATTTGAACATACTTTTTTAAAGGGCGATAAATCAATTGCGGTATTCGCAGTGAGAACGCTGTTTAAATCATATTATTCTGGTGTATCTTGGGCATTCAAAAAATCTTTAAGGGCAATAAAAAATTCTTTTTAAGTCCGCGGTAAAGGAGACGGTGGCTATCGCCGCAATCACACTGCAACATTTAGCGTTTTCTCTAGATCTAGATAGATGTACAAGTTTAGTTACACCCGCCGGGAATGTAGTACGACACGGTCGATTCAATTTCTCTTTTATGTTCATTATAGTTTTATAGTTTTAAAGTTGATATGAAAATTGAGTATTTTGTTAAACTAATAACATGTAGAGCCAAGTACAAGTACTTCTAAACGTCGTATGAAGTGAAAAGGACTTCATTTTGAGAAAAGTCAAGACTGGAAATTTTTTCGTTTCATCGTGATCAGTTCAAGGGTATTAACTCGCATGGTTTACAATTTTTAACTGTGAATTCCGACTGATTCTGTGGATATTTTTATGGCAGTTTGGGGCATAATCCAGTAAGTGATGAGGCGTTCACAAATCTTTCTCTGAATAAATTAATATTTAACGGTCTCCCTCTCCAACTTTCCATCACATGTTATCGTGTATTGTCCATCGAATATAGGATTGAACGGGCAGGTCAACAACTTGAAACAAAATGGCGTCGTTCGAGTTCGGGAAGAATATGAGCACGCTCTTTGAATGTGTATAAATATGTGTACGCAATTGATTTTTGCCCATGACCTTCAGGGCTCAGCCAATAGATCTGTAAAGTCCACTCGTATTGATTTTAGTATTTGCCGAAAAAGACCACTTGGGCGAATGAACATAGTGAAAGCCCTGTACATTGAGAGTAAAATACACAAGCTTTTTATGTATTGAGTATAATTTCAAAATGTAATGTTTAAGATGAGAAAGATCAGTTTAAAGCAAATTAAGTCCCCTAGCATTAATTACAGATTAATTTCCCTTTTTTACTATCTGCACCAAAACGTTTGCAAAATAAATAAAACTTCCATGCTTAGCAAAAGAAGTTCCTGTTTGAACAAAAAATGATAATAATGACTGCTCTTGTTGTGTCAGAATACCAGATCAAAGTGCCAAGTTTAGAGAATACAAAAAATATAAATATAACAGTAAATGCAGTTTGCATATAATTTGGCTTCTTTTTTATTTTTTTGTGCCCATCCCAGAGGTGCAATATTGTTTTAAACAAGATGACTGGAAAGAACTGAATTTTTCCTATTTTTATGCCTAATTTGGTGTCAACTGACAAAGTATTTGCAGGGAAAATGTCAATGTTAAAGTTTACCACAGACACACACACACACACACACACACACACACACACACACACACACACACACACACACACGCACGCACAGACAACCGAACACCGGGTTAAAACATAGACTCACTTTGTTTACACAAGTGAGTCAAGAAAAGCTTGTCTGTTACCTTCGGATTTAAAGATATTGCTTTGCCTTACCTTGCCTTGCCGTGCCCTGCCCTGTCTTGCCCTGCCCTGCCCTGCCCTGCCTTGCCCTCTCCTGCATTGCCTTACCCTGCCTCACCTTGCCTTGCCTTGACCTCTCCTAATCAGCCCTGCCCAGCCTTGCCTTACCCTGCATTACCTTACCTTGCACATCCTTGCCCTGCCCTGCCCTGCTCTGTCCTGCCCTACCCTACTATACCATACCTGCCCTGCCCAGACTTGCTATGTCCTGTCCTCCCCTCCCCCAGCCTTGCCTTGCCTTGCCTTGCCCTGCCCTGCCCTGCTCTGCCCGACAATGCAATACCCTGCCCTGCCCTATTCTGCCCAGCCTTACCTTGCCCTGCCCTGCCCTGCCTGACAATGCAATACCCTGCCCTATTCTGCCCAGCCTTGCCTTGCCCCGCCCTGCCCTGCCCAGCCATGCTTTACACTGCCTTGCATTGCCTTGCTCATCGTTGCCCTGCCCTGCACTACCATACCCTAACCTGCCCTGCCCTGCCCTGCCCTGCCTTGTCTTGCCTTGTCTTGTCCTGCCTTGCCTTGCCTTGTCTTGTCTTTCCCAGCCTTGACTTGTCAGTCAGTCAGTCAGACAGTCCGCCCACGTCCAATGTGCAGGTGAGCAACAGTTTCATCATCAACCTGGCGGTGAGTGACGTGCTGGTGGGGGTGCTGGTGACGCCCATCGCCCTGCTGTACCAGCTGCACGGTCACTGGGTCTTCTCCCGCCAGCTGTGTCACGTCTGGGTGTCCATGGACGTCATCTGCTGCACCGCCTCCATCACCAGCCTCTGCGCCATCAGCTACGACCGCTACAACGCCATCACCAGCCCCCTGCGCTACGCCCGTCGGAGGACGAGGAGGAGGGCCTTCTACCTCATCCTGGTCATCTGGATCTACTCCGCCTGCATCGCCCTCCCGCCCTTTGTCGGCTGGGGAGCGGCCGGGCCGGAGGACGAGACGGCTGAGCCCAGGCAGTGCAGCATCTCCCAGCACCCCGGCTACACGCTGTACTCCACCATCGGGGCCTTCTACCTGCCTCTCTCCTTCATGCTCTTTGCCTACGTCTGCATTTACCGCGAGACCAGCAAGCGGACGAGGCAGTGGAGGTGCGGGCCCGGATCCTCCAAGATGATTTCGGAGAGGAATCGTCACAGGTCGGTCAGCATTCCCCTGGCCCCGCTGGCTGTGGAGAGCGAGGCGATGTCGTCCCCGGCGCGGTGCTCCCTGACGCCCAGCCCGAGCAGAACCGACAGCACCAGGATGTCCTCAGACTCCGCACTGTTTCTGAGGAACTCGTCGATGGCGTCGTGTCGCGTCATCCACCGTGACAGCATCATCTTGGAGGAAGAGGAAAGCATTCGTAAGGAAGGAAGCAGCGGCTGCAGCCACACCAACGCTTCACCCGCCCTCCTCCAGACGATCGCTCAGGTTAACGGAACGTGTAAAACAACGCTGGTGACCGCTAGGAAGCTGGACTACCGCTCGGTTCGTCGTACCTACGGCAGTATTCTTCGTAAGCCAGTCCGTCAAATCTCCAGCCGAACCTCCAGTGATTCGAGCACCGCCACCACCTCCTCCTTAGAACTCCTCCCGACGGACCAGTCTCCGCTGAAGCTTCGGTTTTCCCCTGCCCGTCACCGACAGAACACTGACGTGCTGTTAACCAGCAGGCAGGAGCTGGTCATCAAGGGGCTCGGAACGCAAGAAGAAAGCATACGCTACGCCGAAGACTCTCTCAAATCCGTGAACTGCCTCGCGTCTCCTTCTCACCAGCCAGCGCACGGACCGTACGAGAACCACTTCACGACAACCATGGACTCCAGCCCGGAGATCAGCCCCATAGCCAAATGCTCCAGGGGTTGCAGCGGCGTCAAGGTGGCCACCCACAGACGGAAGATGTCGGTGTCCCAGGAGAAACGAGCGGCGAAGACTCTGAGCGTGGTCCTGGGCGCCTTCATCGTGTGCTGGTTCCCCTTCTTCCTGGTGGCGCTGCTGAAGCCGCTGTGCGTCACGTGCAGTTGGCCCGGGGCGGTGGACGACGTTGTTCTCTGGCTGGGCTACTTCAACTCGGCCCTCAACCCTATCATCTACACCTTCTTCAACAAGGACTTCCGCTTTGCTTTCCGCAACATCCTGTGCTGCGTGTGTCGTCGTCGTCGTCGTCGTCGGCATCATTATCGAGCGTCTTTATGATGAGACATTACATTTATTCATTTATTTATTTGTTTATTTATTTATTATTGTTTTTATTCATTTATTTATGTATTTATTTACAAATTCGTTTATTTCTTTTTTCTAGATATAAATTTATCTATTCATCTATTTATTTATTTATTTATTTGTTTGTTTGTTTATTCATTCATTTATTTATTTATTCATTCATTCATTCATTCATTCATTTATTTGTTAATGAATTTATTTATTTATTTCTTCATTCATTTATTTGTTAATTTGTTTATTTATTTCTTCATTAATTCACTCACCCATTCATTCATTTATTTGTTAATTTGTTTATCTATTTATTTATCTATCTATCTATTTTTTAGGCCGGTGGGGTGTGTTATGAGTAGGTCTGAAGTGAACAACTGTATCCTGGGTTGTTCCGTTTTTTTACTCAGTTTTATTTTGAACTGTTTCATTTAGTTTTGCCTGTATGTTTTATGTCAGTTTGTCTTTTTTTGACTCACTTGTGTAAACAAAGTGAGTCTATGTTTTAACCTGGTGTTCGGTTGTCTGTGTGTGTGTGTGTGTGTGTGTGTCTGTGTCTGTGTGTCCGTGGTAAACTTTAACATTGACATTTTCTCTGCAAATACTTTGTCAGTTGACACCAAATTAGACATAAAAATAGGAAAACTTCAGTTCTTTCCAGTCATCTTGTTTAAAACAATATTGCACCTCTGGGATGGGCACAAAAAAATAAAAAAGAAGCCTAATTATATGCAAACTGCATTTACTGTTATATTTATATTTTTTTGTATGCTCTAAACTTGGCACTTTGACCTCTTATTCTGACACAACAACAAGAGTCATTATTATCTTCTTTTTTTTTCAAACAGGAACTTCTTTTGCTAAGCATGGAATTTTTATTTATTTTGCAAACGTTTTGGTGCAGATAGTAAAAAAGGGAAATTACTCTGTAATTAATGCTAGGGGACTTAATTTATCACAAGTGAGTCTTGAAGGCCTTGCCTCTCTTGTTTTCCCTTTGTTCTTCGTGCTCTGAAAGCACGCCTGCTGACACACAACTCTTCAGACGGCCCTCTTGGACAGCTGAATGACACGGTTCCTTCATCAATGAATCTATTTATATTTGTATATGTGAGCATTGCTGATCATGACGAAATGTTATGTTTGGCTGAGATTTGTTGTATTTCTTACGAAAGAGGGTGAAATGTATGTGTGTGCACGCGTATGTGTGTACATAATAGTGTGTGTGTGTGTGTGTGTGTGTGTGTGTGTGTGTGTGTGTGTGTGTGTGTGTGTGTGTGTGTGCTCAAAAGCATTTTGTTGAAAGACACACACTTAAGAAGGAAAAATTGAATCTATTCCAACAATGATGCTTGACCGAAGTATGTACACACGATTTACACATTTTTCAATGGCTCATATTTGTGCGTGAAGTGTCTCTTGCGCAACATGTTCAGTTTCATATTAAACATTTTCCTTGATATTAAAAACAACAACAACAACAACAACAACAAAAAGAAAAAAGACAGCCTCCGCATTTGAAAAGAAGAGACGTTTCTGACTGGCCATACATATGTTTGTCTGTCTGTCTGTCTATCTCTGTCTTTGTCTCTCTCTCTCTGTCTTTCTCTCTCTCCCCCCTGTGTGTGTGTGTGTGTGTGTGTGTGTGTGTGTGTGTGTGTGTGTGTGTGTGTGTTTTCATTGAGACAAACATATTTCTGCTTAAACGTGACTTACAACGATGTCTTTGACTATTTTTTCTTCTTTAAAGAATGAATAAATAAATAAATGAATAAATAGGGTTTCAAAAGAAAAGAAGAAGGAGAAACACATTAGTAAAGCATAATTCTGTAGAATTATGTCCATCAACTACTGTCGTTGATTCGGTACTGGATGGAAATTTCGTGCGTCGGTTACTCGAGTTATTTATAGTCTCGTATGAGGGAGGAATTTTGTTTAATGTCCCGTCACACATATCGGTGATTGAAGACATTTTGTTAAAGTATTTATGAATACATCTGAGTATTATCGGTTAGAAGGGGTGGGAGATGTGGATGAATGGAGGGTTGGGAGAAACTGGGCAAATGAGGGTAAAAATGTGGGTGAAATTTGGAAGAAAAACAACAACAACAACAACAACAACAAAACAACTCTAAATACAGTTACAGGAAATTACTTAAAGGACTTCGTAAAAGAGAAGTCGTTAAACTGACAAGCGAAACAACTGATAATGAATGCAAAAAGTCAAAAACATCAACGTTCTCAGTCACTTGTGAAGACACACTTTCGTGTACAAAAGGCTTCATCAAACTACAGTGAAAAATTATATGCTCAATTGTCAGGTTACTAAAGCATATGCACTTGACATTAGAACAATACTTGGTCCGTAATGAATTTGATAATAGTCTGAGAGCTAAACTCAGAATTGGTCTGTGAATCGGACCAAAGTCTGAGAGAGTCAACTGACGAGGTTTTGGACTTGAATTCAAGCACCTATAAAAGTCTCTTTCTAGTATATTGCTTATTTCCTTGTATGACAATGGGCAATATACTTTTATACTATCTACGAGATATGATTTTTTGCTCCCCTTTTTGCTGCCCTGTCTGCTTGGTCATTATAACGGAATCCATTGTCTCGTATGAAGACAAATCTCAAAGCCTGTGACATAGACATCTCTTCCTGGGAAACTGATGCCCTTGACCGCTCTCGCTGGAGGATGCTGTGCTCTAGTGGCATAAAGACGTCTGAAAACAAGAGAACGCTGGCCATTAAGGAGAAGCGTGAGCGAAGGAAGCAGGGCTCAACTTCTGGAGACGTTTTCCCTTGCAGCACCTGTGGGAAGTGCTGTGAATCCAGAATCGGCCTCTTCTCCCATATGAGGACACACACCGACAGAAAAGCCTGCCTGCCTACTCATCCGTCGGTCCGACGGGAGACTCCATCATGAAGGTTAGATTTGCAAAGCCTAAGTCTGACTTCCAGGATAGCAGCTACATCTCTGTCTCTTTGGGTTGCGAGTTCTCTCGCGCTCTCTGTGGGGTTATTTGGGGGGAGTGTGGAGGCAGAGGAGAAGGGAAAGGAAAGTTCTGAGGGTAGGGGTGGTGGGGGGCATGTATGAGTTGGTGGGTTAGAGATGGGAGAAGTATAAGGTGTGTGTACATGTGTGCGCGCGCGTGCGTGAGTGCGTGTGTGCGCGTGTGTGTGTGTGTGCCCGCGCGCGCGCATTTGTGATATCTGAATATGCAAACCTTCTTAAAGTACGCGTAACTTACTCATCTTTAACTCGTTCACACTTTGTTGTGGTGTTTGAGTTAAGTCGAACAATGAATGTTTGTAGCTGTGTGGGGGCCGCAATAGACCAGTCATATGTCTTGACGGACCGCAAACGAAAGAAGAAGCGAGAGAGTCCTGGACAGATCTGGTGACACTATTCTGAAATTCGTCATTCGCGTGGGATGGCGCTATGAGGAGGGAGAAAGGACACATAAGACTGAATAAATGAATGAATGATATGGATACTTATATATCGCCTGTTCTCGATTTTATATCAAACTCTTAGCGCTTTAAAAAAACACGGGGGTCATTTGCACAACAGGCTGCCTACCAGGGTAGACCCGACTGACGGCTGCCATTGGGTACTCATCATTCATTTCCTGTGTCATTCAATCAGATTTCAGGTACGCAAACATACGCACTCAGACAGACATGTAACATCGAAAGTGCATTACCGTTTTGTTTATTCACCCTGTCATGTAGGCAGCCATACTCCGTTTTCGGGGGTGTGCATGCTGGGTATTGTTCTTGTTTCCATAACCCACCAATCGCTGACATGGATTACAGGATCTTAAACGTGCGTATCTGATCTTCTGCGTGCGTATACATACGAAGAGCAGGTCTGCACATATGTTGATCGCAAAAAAATCTCCACCCTTTACCCACCAGGCACTGTTACCGAGATTCGAACCTGGGACCATTAGATTGAAAGTCTAACGCTTTAACCACTCGGCTAGTGCGCCCGATTGGGGATGACGGTCAAAGTTCTTACTCTACAAGATAGTTGAAAAAGGTGGACAGGTCCGGTCCGATACGCCTGTAGCTGTTCCCGTTTCACCAACTCTTTGATGCTTCTGAGCTGCAAGCCCTAAGCGCCAGAACCAAAACGGTCCTGCAGTGGATCCCCTCTCACTGCGGCATTGCAGGAAATGAAGAGGCAGACAAGCTCTCCAAAGCAGGAAGCAGGCTCACCCAATCTGCCCACCGGCAAAGACTGACCATTCTCCGCAGCCACTTCAGCAACAGCTGGGGAGAACGGCTACACCAGGGACCAGAGGAGGACAACATCCATCAACTGGGTTGAGCTCAGCAAGTCATCATCCTCAGAGAGCGCATAGGCCACTGCCAGCTCCTCTCCCATCTCTACTACCTGAAAATTTCCCACACAGACCAATGTCCGTGTGACACCGCTCCTCAAACCCTGGCCCATGTCCTGTAAGACTGCCCTCTACACATAGAGCCGAGGCGCCAGATCTGGCCCAGTCCCGTAGCGCTCCAGGACAAGTTGTGGGGAACAGCTACATAGCTCCAGCGGACCGCGGACTGCGGACTTCGTATCCTACTCTGGACTGACCGCCTGGGAACGCTGAAGAAGAAGATACTTCGACCGCCTTCGCTGGCCTCTTGAGAGGTTTTTTTTTTTTTTTTTTTTTTTTTTGCTGCCCCATCATCTGCACTGTTTCAGTGGCATTTCTCCCACGCCGTTCATTCCGAGTCCCCCATACACAACCAGGCACTCGGGGTTCGTCTGTCGCAGTCCCATTGCCGGCAGTCCACTCCACAGGGAACCATCAATGTTAGGTCGCCAGGAGGCCACACACCAGAGGAGACCCTGCACTGCCACCGAGTCACTTGGGTGGTCCTCTTGAGAGAGTTTCACTCTTCGTCCTGTTTCGCCTACCTGCCTTTGTTCCCCTTTCGCCTCTTCAGCCTGTCGCTCTTTCTTTCTCTCAACCCCCCCCCCCCCCCCCACACACACACACACACGCACACACGCACGCACGCAAGCACGCACACACACACACACAAATAGATAAACACACAAACATGCACGCACGCATACACACACACACACACACACACACACACACACACACACACACACACACACACACAAAGATACAAACACATAAACACACGTGCGTGCACACACGCACGCACTCACGCACGCACACACACACACACACACACACACACACACACAGTCCATACATAAAAACCCAGAATTAACCCACTACAAGCAATTACAAGACAGCCTTTAAGCCTTTAAGTGGCAAGCACGAACAACAAAACTCTTGAATTAACGCCACACAAACAGATTAAAAAAAAAGAGCATAGTTTCAAAAGATCAAGCAGCTGGTCCATTCCGATTATTGTAAAGTTCTGTATCCAAACTTTTCTCTCTTGCATCTAATATGCGAAATATTGTATGTATATATGTTATCATTTTACTTATGCTTTAACCCTTTCACTCACTCACTCACTCATTCCCTCGACCGCTGGGGTCGTTGCGGGGACATGAGGAAGATGTCATAGCTCGCCACGCCGTTCTGTTGGCAGCTGTCGTGAGGAGATCTGGCATCGTCATTTTGGTCCATTCCTTGACGTTGTCGGACCAGCTCTTTCTCTGCCGCTTCCGTCTGCGCCCTCCCTCTACAGTCCCTTGCAGGATGGTTTTGGAGAGGGTGTTATGTCGTACGACGTGACCAAACCATGCCATCTTCCGTCGTTTGACAGTCGCCAGCAGTGGTTCTTGGGGCCCAACAAGGTTGCTGATCAGGTTCCGCACATAGTCATTGGTCTTGTGCTCCTTGTAGGAGATGTGTAGTAGTCTCCTTAAGCACTTTCACCGCCAGTCAATTTAGAGTGCAAAATTCCCTTGTGCTACAAACACAGAAAATACGGAGTCTGAGAATAGCTGGGGACTCCCCCAGTGAAATGTAGAAAATATGGCCTATCCTACCACCGAACATTAAGAGCAGTAGGTTTATGGATAACAGACCCATGATCTGGTCACCCTTCAGTGACATGGGTCCTCTACCTAACTGCTGCATAAATACGAGTTTGGCAGTGAAAGGGTTAAATAATACACAAGAATTTATTCTCTTTCCCCGCACCCCTTCCGCCCTAACAAATAATAGCGACTGACATGTAAAGTGTGCCAGTAAAGGGTTAAGTGTAGGTGTGTTTTTTTTTCTTTCTTTCTTTTTCTTTTTTTTTTTGTTGTTGCAAGAAATGTTCTTATCGAATACACTTTTGTGTTTATGTATTTGGTGCCTTGTTTTTGTAACGCGAAATGTGAATGACCAGCCTTTTAATTTTGATGTTTCGTTACGTTTCGTAGCATATGTGTAATTTTATGAATCTTGTATTCATGTATTCGGTTCATTTAAAAAAAAAAATCAAGCAATTAAAAAAAATATATCACAGGAACTGATAATTACGTATTTCATCACAGGATCACTCTTAACATGCGCGTTCTCACAACCCCACAACCACCCCTTCACCCTTTCACCCCTTCACCCCTTCACCCTTTCACGCCTCAGTTTCACCCCTTCACCCTTTCACCCCTTCACCCTTTCACCCCTTCACTCTTTCACCCTTCACCCCTTCACCCTTTCACCCCTTCACCCTTTCACCCCTTCACCCTTTCACACACCTTTCACCCCTTCACCCCTTCACCCCTCAGTTTCACCTCTTCACCCTTTCACCCCTTCACCCTTTCACCCCTTCACCCCTTCACCCTTTCACCCCTCAGTTTCACCCCTTCACCCTTTCACCCCTTCACCCTTTCACCCCTTCACCCCTTCACCCTTTCACCTCTTCACCCCTTCACCCTTTCACCCCTCAGTTTCACCCTTTCACCCCTTTCACCCCTTCACCCTTTCACCCCTTCACCCCTTCACCCTTTCACCCTTTCACCCCTTCACCCCTTCACCTTTCACCCCTTCACCCTTTCCTTCACATCCATAGCTTCTCGACTGCAGCAGTCAAATAAATGGCATTTGGTAATTCCACCCTTTCACCCCTTCACCCCTTCACCCTTTCACCCCTTCACCCCTTCACCAAACACAAAATAGCCTCCCTTCCCTGCCTCTTCCTTGTCTTCAGTTTCTCCAGTTTTAGAGTCACGCATGCGAGTGAATGACTGGTGCGAAAGCGCTTTGATTTGTCTCTGGACAAGATTCAGCGCTATATAAATAGAATGTTCTTGTTTCCATAATGTGTGTGTGTGTGTGTGTGTGTGTGTGTGTGTGTGTGTGTGTCTGTCTGTATATATATATATATATATATATATATATATATATATATATATATATATATATATATATATACGTGTGTGTGTGTGTGTGTGTGTCTCAACCAGTTTGAAAGCAGTCACTCGTTTGTCATTTAACAAGTGGACAGCAACGAGTTTGAATGAAAATCTACTGAAAGACTAATGGACTTACTTTAAATCTTTTTTAAAGTAAAGAAGGCATCTCACAGACCAGCGTGCAACAGAACGAACCCCGACAAAACAACACGGTCAGGTAAGGATAAAATACGCCTGGCCTTTCTTTAAAATGTTATATCATATTTTTTTTAATTTAATCCTATCCATATCTCTTCAGATCGGCTTCGGATCCACTCTGTTTACGCATACCCAGATTCAAACGCTCGACTGTTGGCCGTCGTTCTTTCTCTGGACCTTGCAATTGGAATGAACTTCCTTTTTCGCTTCGTCAAGTCTCCACACTCAGCTCTTTCAAGTCTGGCCTTAAAACCCACCTCTTCCCAAAATAGCCTCCCTTCCATGTCTCTTCCTTGTCTTCAGTTTCTCCAGTTTTAGAGTCACGCATGCGAGTGAATGACTGGTGCGAAAGCGCTTTGATTTGTCTCTGTACAAGATTCAGCGCTATATAAATAGAATAGAATTATTATTATTATCATTATCATTATATTCATTCTTTTAATTAAGAATCAGCTCATTACAGAAATTACGTCGGCTTTTTGTTGTTGTTGATCCTCGCTGATAATTTATGAACAGACCATCACAATCCTTAATAGACTTAAAACTTCTTCTTCTTCTTCTTCGTTCGTGGGCTGCAACCTCCACGTTCACTCGTATGCACACGAGTGGGCTTTTACGTGTATGACCGTTTTTACCCCGCCATGTAGGCAGCCATACTCCGCTTTCGGGGGTGTGCATGCTGGGTATGTTCTTGTTTCCATAACCCACCGAACGCTGACATGGATTACAGGATCTTTAACGTGCGTATTTGATCTTCTGCTTGCATATACACACGAAGGGGGTTCAGGCACTAGCAGGTCTGCACATATGTTGACCTGGGAGATCGGAAAAATCTCCACCCTTTACCCACCAGGTGCCGTCACCGTGATTCGAACCCGGGACCCTCAGATTGAAAGTCCAACGCTTTAACCACTCGGCTATTGCGCCCGTCATAGACTTAAAACGAGTTGTAAATAAAATTTATATTCTTAGATGTGTTCTTAGAAGTTCTTAGAACATTTTATTTGATCTCTTTGAATACCGAAACTTGTGTGTGTGTGTGTGTGTGTTTATATATATATATATATATATATATATATATATATATATATATATATATATATATATATATAGATAGATAGATAGATAGATAGATAGATAGATAGATAGATAGATAGATAGATATAGATATATATATATATAAGTGTATGTTCTATGTTTTTATGTATGTATTGTCAGCAGTAGCCTATTTAGAGTATCGGGTCAAGCGATAGGCAAAGCGGAAATAGGCACATCTGAAAAAAGGCGAACGGGGAATAAACAAACTGGGACATGATAACACCGCCAAGCAGTGTATAAAGACAACGGCTAAAAATGACATCAACCCCTCAGGGAAACACAAGCATAAATGATGAAGACATGGAAAAGTAAAATGTCTGCCCTAGTTAAACTTTCAGCCTTAAAGACTCTATCTTACCCTCTGTGTGTGTGTGTGTGTGTGTGTGTGTGTGTGTGTGTGTGTGTGTGTGTGTGTGTGTGTGTGTGTGTGTGTGTGTGTTTCTGTACGTTTAAGTCAGTGGGTGCGAGCGCACTTCTGTCAAAAGCGCACATAAAATTAGAAACCTTATTTTGTTCTTGAAAGAAGCCAAAGCTTATTCTGATGTTGATTTCATTACCTGTCCTTGAAAGAACAACAAGTTATTTTTGTCTTCGCCTCATTTTCTGAGCAGACCGCTCTCTCTCTCTCTCTCTCTCTCTCTGTGTGTGTGTGTGTGTGTGTGTGTGTGTGTGTGTGTGTGTGTGTGTGAGTGTTTGTGTGTATGTGCGCGCGCGTTCCTGTCTGTATATATGTGTGTGTATGTGTGTGCGCGCGCGCTCCGTCGTGAGTGTACGAGTTATAGACCGCTCTGATCGTAAATCAATACAGAAATGCGAGCTGACAGCATGTCACCCGGGTTGAGAAGCAATATGGCGCCCGTCGGAGTTGCATTACATTGCAGAAAACGTGCTCTAAAAAAAAAATCATCTAAAAGGTAGGTGGCTAGTTTGGGGGGAAAAAGTAATCAAAAAGAAAGAAAGAAAAAGGAAGAACAGAAAAGAAGAGAAAGAAAACGAGATGTCGAGGAGAGAGGACCTGGCTTCGCGGAAATGATACAGGTCAGTTATCAGATCCAGTGCAGCTGTAGTCTAACGTGTGTTCAGACACGATCAATCAGTGTCTACTTTGGCCTGCACGAGTCGTTCAGGTAAGCTG
This sequence comes from Babylonia areolata, assembly GCF_041734735.1. NCBI lineage: Eukaryota > Metazoa > Mollusca > Gastropoda > Neogastropoda > Buccinidae > Babylonia > Babylonia areolata. The sequence continues at coordinate 57,259,157 of NC_134894.1, forward strand.
TTCGTGGCACTACTGGTTTTTTCTCTGACGTTTTGGAATGACCATACGCAGTGTGTTCGTAGCTACTTTTTAACTTCGTTTTGAAGTGATGTGATGCAGTGTAGAGCCTGCTACGGGTAGTTTTTGTTTTGTTTGCGGTTGTTTGTCTCTTTGTTTGGACGGAAGCACAGGTTCCCGTTGCACTGTGAAATAATGCACCATCAGTAGACCACTACAGGTAGATATTTGTAGCACTGTTTTTCAGCTACGTTCAGAATGATGTCAGTAGCGCAGTGTGTAGCCAAAGTCGCTATAGGTAGCTATATGTGCCACAGCTGTTTGCTATGTCTTGAAATGAAGTAGCGCAGTATTGAGCCCAGGTCGCTACAGGTAGCATAGCTTTTAGCAACCGGTTTTGAAATGATATAGCATATTGTGTAGGCCGCTACAGGTAGCTATATGTAGCACAGCTGTTTGCTACATTTTGAAATGTAGCGCATTGTGTAGACCGCAGCAGGCAGCATAGCTTGTAGCTACGTACTGAACTGCAGGTAGCTGGCTTTAAGTAGGACCACGTTTTGAACTGATGTGGTGCAGTGTGTTGGATGCTTACAGGTAACTAGTTTTTGAAACGATGCAGCGGTGTGTGTCACAACGTTACAACACAGTGGAACCCGGAATTGTGTGATACCATTGTTCTGTTCGTAACCAGCAACCCGTAGCACTGAAAAACATAACAGTATGATTGATTGATTGATAGGAATCCATCATGCACTTGCTTATTTCGCTGTTTGTGAGTATGCCTATTGTAGCAATCAATGTTTGTGACACAGTTAACTGACAATAAAAAAAGAACCGCCTATAGGAACTGTGCAATGCACAAGTGGCTGAATGATATACATGTACATATATTAACCAGAACTATTTTCATTTCTCATGCTGCATAATAAATGATTTGGCGGCGTTTCGCTGGAAAATGTGGTGTTGGCTGATGCTTTTGTTTTGTTGTTGTTGTTTGTTTGTTTGTTTCTTTTTCGCGAGCATACGTAAAACATGAAGAGCTTTTTTTTCTGCAGTCACTGAGTCACAGTGTCGGGGAATCCCCGCCCCCTCCCCCCCCCCCCCACCCCACCCCACCCCCCACCCCCCCTTTTTTTTTCCTTTTTTAAAAAAATAGAATTTTGTTATGATTTTTTTTTCCTTTCTTAGTTTTGAGGTAATGAGGAAGGGTTGGTTGCAGGGGATAGGGATGTGGATGGGAATATGATATTTATATCTTTTATATATATATATATATATAGATAGATAGGTGACGATGTCACGGTGTGTGTGTGGGGGTGGGGGTGGGGGTGGGGGTGGGGGTGGGGTCCAGCTACAGATACGACATTTGTAACTAGCACAATATATATATATATATATATATATATGATAGTCAGTCGTGTCCGACTATGACCATCAGAACAGCAGAGGAGGCAACTGCTGTTCCGACTGTTTGGGCTAGAATTTGATTATAGTGGAGAGTGTCTTGCCCAAGTACATCCCCACTCTCTCGGCCAAGAGGGTTTTAGGACAGTCGGCGTTGGGATGGTTCCCAAAGGCCAACTAGCCCACAAGGCTGCAGCACTAAGAGCCAGTGCAATTTTGCCTCCTAGTTTGAGAGTCATAGTCCTTCACAAAAGACTAAGCTGTAAATGGTTTCCCATTGACTGGAGAAACCATTGATAATACAGCTCTCACTTTGCTGTTGGCCCAAATGTAAACTTACGTCAATCTGTGATATAAGCCGAGTGTTGGGCCTGAAACTAGCACAATATACAGGAAGTATAAGCAATAATGAGTTGACAACGTCTTCAGATAAATCAGTGTCATACTCCAAGCATCCAGAAAAAGGGATGAGTCAAGCAAGTGAGTGAGTGAGAGAGTGAATATAAACTAATAACATGAGTGACCTATCAGTCAATGAGCCAGTGGTCGAGTTTAGTGGGCGGGGCGAGCTAGTGAGCAAATGAAATTCATTCAATGAAGTTTATCAATATGTAACAAGACCAGTGATTTAACAAATGAAATTAAGTTATCGATATGTCATATGACGAGTGATTTAGCAAATGAAATTAAGTTATCGATATGTAATGAGACGAGTCATTTAACAAACTAAATTATGTCATCGATATGTCATAAGACGAGTGATTTAACAAATGAAATTAAGTTATCGATATGTAATAAGACGAGTGATTTAACAAATGAAATTAAGTCATCGATATGTCATAAGACGAGTCCTTTAACAAATGAAATTAAGTTATCGATATGTAATAAGACGAGTGATTTAACAAATGAAATTAAGTCATCGATATGTAATAAGACGAGTGATTTAACAAATGAAATTAAGTCATCGATATGTCATAAGACGAGTGATTTAACAAATGAAATTAAGTTATCGATATGTAATAAGACGAGTGATTTAACAAATGAAATTTAAGTTATCGATATGTCATAAGACGAGTGATTTAACAAATGAAATTAAGTTATCGATATGTCATGAGACGAGTGTTTTAACACATGAAATTAAGTTATCGATATGTAATAAGACGAGTGATTTAACAAATGAAATTTAAGTTATCGATATGTCATAAGACGAGTGATTTAACAAATGAAATTAAGTTATCGATATGTCATAAGACGAGTGATTTAACAAATGAAATTAAGTTATCGATATGTAATAAGACGAGTGATTTAACAAATGAAATTAAGTTATCGATATGTCATAAGACGAGTGATTTAACAAATGAAATTAAGTTATCGATATGTCATAAGACGAGTGATTTAACAAATGAAATGAAGTTACCGATATGCAATAAGACGAGTGATTTAACAAATGAAATTTAAGTTATCGATATGTCATAAGACGAGTGATTTAACAAATGAAATTAAGTCATCGATATGTCATAAGACGAGTGATTTAACAAATGAAATTAAGTTATCGATATGTCATAAGACGAGTGATTTAACAAATGAAATGAAGTTACCGATATGCAACAAGACGAGTGACTCAACAAATGAGTGACTGAGGGAGTAGGCAGCGTTTTGCATGAAACAATTGAGTGTGACAGAGTGAATAACATGATGTTTCTTTTTCCGCCCCCTTCCACCCGCCCCCCAGCAACGGTTCCACACACACACACACACACACGTACGCACGCACGCACGCACGCACACACACACACACACACACACACACACCTTACAGCACAAACATTTTTTTTTCATGATGATTTATGTGTGCGTGCGTGCGTGCGTGTGTGCATGTGTGTGTGTGCATGTATGTGTGTGTGTGTGTGTGTGTGTGCGTGTGTGTGTGTGTGTGTGTGTGTGTGTGTGTGTGTGTGTGTGTGTGTGTGTGTGTGTGTGTGTGAGAGAGAGAGAGAGAGAGAGAGTGAAAGCGTTTTGTCAGCTTACGGCGCTTTGAACATGCTGGAAAGAAAGAGTCGTTATTTGAATGACGACGACGACGACGACGACGATGACGATGATTCCTATGACGATGACTAGACGGTGATGAGGATGGTGGGAACAAAGACATCAAGTCTATTGTGAAGTTATCGTTGAGAATATCAGCAGCTAAGAGAGGAAGGAAGGAAGGAAGGAAGGAAGGAAGGAATAGACGTAAAAAAAGGAGAAAGAAAAAAAAGAAGAAAGAAGGGAAGAAAGGAAGAGAAGGAAAGAAGAGAAGAAAAAAAAGAAGGAAGAAAGGAAAGAAGGATAAACGCGGCAACAACAAAATCTATTGTGAAGTTATCATTGAAACTATCAGCAGCAACGGAAGTAAGGGAAGAAGGGAGGAAGAGAAGACAAAGAAGGAAGGAAAAACAGAAAGGAGAATGAAAGGAAGGAAGAAAGGGAAGAAAAAAGGGAAGGAAGGAAGGAAATGATAAGGAAGAGAAAAAAAGGAAGGAACGAAAGAAAGAAAGGAAGGAGGAAGGAAGGAAGGAGAAGGAAGGAAAGGAAAGAAAGAAGGAAAAACACGGCAACAACAAATTTATTGTGAAGTTATCACTGAGAATATCAGCAGTAGAGAAAGGAAGGAAGGAAGGGAAGTAAAAACGAAGGAAAGAAAGAAAAGAAAGAATAAAGGAATGAAGGAAGAAAGCGAAGAAAGAAAGGAGGGAAGGAAGAAAATGATAAGGAAGGAAGGAAAGAAAGGAAGGAAGGAAGGAAAGGAAGGAAGGAGACGAAAAAAAGAACGAAGGAAGAAAGGGGAATAAAGAAGGAAGGAAGAAAGGAAGGAGGAGACGATAAAAGAAGGAAGAACGGGAAGAAGGAAAAACACGAAAGAAAGAAAGGAAGGAAGGAAGGAAAGGAAGGAAGGAAGGAGACGAAAAAAGAACGAAGGAAGAAAGGGGAATAAAGAAGGAAGGAAGAAGGAAAGGAAAAGAAAGAAAGAAAGAAAGAAAGAAGGAAGGAAAAACACGACAACAACAAATCTATTGTAAAGTCACCATGGAGAGTATCAGCAGCAAAGAAAGGAAGGAAGGAAGGAAGGAAGGGAAGTAAAAACGAATAAAGGAAAGACAGAAGAAAAAAAAGGGAAGAAGGAAGGAAGACAAGAATAAAAGCAGGAAGGAAGGAAGGAAGGAAGGAATGAAAGTTGATATAAAAAAGAAGGGAAGGAAGGAAGGAAGGAAGAAAGGAGAGAAGGAAGAGACATGGAAGGAAGGAAGGAAGGAAGGAAAAATAAGAAAGGAAGGAAAGGAACAAAAGAGAGAGAAAAAAAAGATGGAAAGAAAGAAAGAAAGGAAAGAAGGAGAAACAAACAGCGGAAACGAATAACATCGAAACAGGCAATGATAATGACTAGAAGGATGACGTCTAGAGGAAGGATGACGATGACTAACAATAAAACCCCCAAAAACCCCTAAAAAGAAAAATTAATAACAAAAAAAAAATGATAATAACAAGTAAACTAAACCCAAGAAAAACTTCCAAACAGAAGCAAAACGAGCAAACAAACAAACAAACAAACAAACAAACAAACAGCACAGAAGAGTATGTGTGGGAAGTGTATGGGAGACGTATCATTTGCAGCCTCTTTCCAAACAAGATGTTGCAATACTTACATGAAAGAAGAAAAAAAAACCCAACAACAACACGTTTTTTTTAGACAGGAAAACACACACACACACACACACACACGCACGCACGCACGCACGCACCCCCCACCCCACTCCACCCCCAACTCCCACCCCCCACCCCCACCCACACACCCGCCACACAAAACCACCCTCCATAACGTACCCTTTCCCGTTTGAAAACACGTCACTACTGACGGGGGTCATTTACATATGACGCTGACCGTCACCTAACCCTAACCCACACCCTTCCTACGACCATCCTCAGTTCCGCTTCTCGCCCACAACCTCCCACCCAACCCCCAGCCGCACCCTCTCCCCCCATACTCTCCTCTTCCCCTCTCCCCCTATCAATTTTCCTGTTTCCACCCACACACTTAGTCATGACTTCTCCTTTCCGTACCGAAAGCCAAACCTTTTTTTCTTTCTTTCTCTTGACTCTTCTTGCAACACACGCACATGCCAGTGCGCTCGCACGTACGCACACACACACACACACACACACACACCACAGACACACATGCGCACATGCACACACACACACAACACACACACACATATACCCACACACGCAAGCACACACACACACATACACGCGCGCGCGAGCACACATGCATAAATGCACACACAGACAGACAGACAGACAGACAGACAGACACACACACACACACACACACACACACACACTCACACACAACACAACACACACTTTTCTTTTCTCTTTCTTCTTCTTCTGAGGACAGGATGTTTTTAAAATTTAAAAAAAAAAAAAAAGTAAGTTGGTTCTGTTTACCCTCAATAAAGATCGTTTTGACTTGACAACAAGAAGCTAACTGAGATGTAATCTGGGAGATCAAAGACAAAGTATTGTGTGACAGAATTCTTTAAAAGCAATCAATGAAAGAAGAAGAAGAAAAAAAAAAGGAAGAAGAAAAAATCGACAGAGAAAAACAACAACACGAAGAGTGATAATAAGAAGGAGAGGAAAATGAAAAGAGCATGGTGTCACTTTGCCATATTTCTTTCGAAATCAAGCAAACGATCGAAATCCGATTCCAGTAACCTATTTTCCTTGGCCCACTAGTCTAAACTCTGACGGCTTCTATTGACCTAGTTAGAAGCTGTGGAAATAACGCCAGACGTTTTTTATCAGAGTTGCTGCCACCACTGTCTTCAACGCTTCTTGCCCTCCTGCCGGTGTGCTTGGACACTGTGTGAGAGAAACTGAAACGCCAACCAATGTGATGACATTTTCAATGATCTCTTCTATCGTTTTTCGTCGCTGCCAGTGTCTAGTTTCGGGTGGGGGTGGTGGTGTTGATGGCCGGGTGTGTCTTTGGGGGTGGTTTGGGGAAGAATGGGGCGGGGGAGGGGAGGGGAGGGGAGGGGTACATTTTAAGTCACGACCAGAAAAGCGCAATAGAGCAATGAATGAAAAAAAAGAAGAAGTGAATGAATCAGTACAAAAAAAAAAAAAAAAAAGATAGAAAAATAAATAAACAGATAGATAACAATTTTTCTAAAAAATAGATAAACATTGGAACAAGCAATTAACCCTACACACGGATGAACAAATAAACCAACACATCTGATGCACGAATGCCTAAAGGCCACGTCCTCATGTCCACACAGGGAAATTGTGTCCACTTCCTCCGTAAGAAGTGTTTTTCCCTGGATCCCCGGCCTCCCACTCACTTTGAAGCCGACGTGCACCTCGGCACCCAGGCTTTTGGTTATCCAAGTCGAAGTTTCGGCAGATTCATGGGTCTCCACTCTGGGAGGGACGCTCACTCAGTCTGGCTCCGCGACTAAGCCATTATTGTCGTTAGTAGGGGGCTTAGTAGGTGGTGTCCTAAGTACGTTAAAACAGAACAGGCACCACTGAACACCACCGAAGTGACTCAGCAGCAGTGCAGGGTCTCCTCTAGTGTGTGGCCTCCTGGCGACCTAACATCGATGGCTCCCTTCAGACTGCCGACGCTGGAACTGCGACGGACGAACCCGGGTGTGGCTGTGTATGGGGGAATCTAAATGAGCGGCGTGGGAGTAATGCCACTGAAACGGTGCAGATGATGGGGCAGCAAAAAAAAAGAAAAAAAAAGAAAAAAAAAAGTTTCGATCCGTGTTGACTCTCTCAAATCGGTGTATAAATCACCAGCTGATAACCCACTGCGCCAATGCGGAACCAGGCAATAATATACTCTGCTTGTAGGTCCACGATGGCAGAACGGTTATTAAGACGCTTTGTTTGTCAGTACAGTATCTGTGAGGGTCGTGGTTCGAATCTCCTTGGTCTCACCCTTTCTCCCAAATTTGACAGAAAAAATCAAACTGAACGTCTAGTCACGTGTGCATCACGCACTTAGTGCACACACACACACACACACACACACACACACACACACACACACACACACACACACACACACACACACACACACACACAAAACCGCACTGCAAAAGAACCCATGGCAACAACAGGGTTGACATATGGCAGAATAATGCATAAAGAAATCTACACTGGTAGGCACAGAGATACCGAAAAAAGTACTCATGGCAACAAAAGGTTTGTCCTCTGGCAAAATAATGCAGAAAGAAATCCACTCTTGAGGACACAGATATACATAATTATGTATGCACTCAAGGCCTGACTAAGCGCGTTGGGTAAAATGCTGCTGGTCAAACATTTGCCTTTGCAGATGTGGTGTAGCGTAAATGGATTTGTCTGAATGCCGTGAGGCCTCGTCGAGAAAGTGAAAACTGTCTAGGTCTTCATTATGACGTCATTGAAGCCTCAGAAGCCAAGCAGAAGACGGTTGTTTGATTCAAGAACTGAAATAACCCGTCCTGACGATGGACACACACACACACACACACACACACACACACACAGAATAATGAGATGGCAGGAGGGGGAGGGGGGCCGGGGGGGGGGGGGGGTCGACATTCCCTTTCCCCACAAACTCATAGTCTCATAGTCATCAAACATGGCCCAGTCATCAAACATTTCGAGTTCGAGTTCCATTTCTTTCGCTTCCTCTCCACTACCTCCCTCCCTCCCTCTCTTCTTCTTTTTTCCTTTCTTTCTCTCTCTCTCTCTGTCTCTCTCTCTGTCTCTCTCTCTCATCCATCTGTGTGTGTGTGTGTGTGTGTGTGTGTGTGTGTGTGTGTGTGTGTGTGTTCTTTGTCATATTCCTTCTGCAGGATTCCTTTCTGTTTTGTTTTGTTTTTTCTTCTCTCTTTCTCCACTTTCCATTCAATATATATATGTATTATTGTAACTGATGTAGATGAGCAAGGACAGGTTGGAAGAATGGGCCATGCCTAAAATCTTCATCCTTGAATGAGAAACGTTTTGAGTTCTGAGTTCTCTCTCTCTCTCTCTCTCTCTCTCTCTCTCTCTCTCTCTCTGTCTCTCCCATACACACGCACACACAACTGTTCAGTAGACAGGAAATCAGAAAAACTGACAGTCTTCTAACTAACTGACTGATTGACTGACTGACTGACTGACTGACTCTTCGTAAGCTGAAGAACGAATGGACAAATAGACACCAGACACACAGAATGAAATAAAACAAACAAACAAACTTATAATAATCAGCTGTTGACTCCTAGGAGTGTACACAGTTTATATCGGGAAATTGATGAAAGATGATTGCCCGAAGAACATGAGACGGCTACTTTTCAATTAGATGTGAGGTACAGCGAAATCAATCACAAGATCCCAGTGTGTGTGTGTGTGTGTGTGTGTGTGTGTGTGTGTGTGTGTGTGTGTGTGTGTGTGTGTGTGTGTGTGTGTGTGTGTGTGAGTGGGTGTGTTTTAATTCCTGGGATTTCATGTTTTTTTGTTGTTGTTGTTGTTTTTTTCAACTGCGAGGAGGTAATATGGGGCAGACGTGACGAGCAACGTGTTTCTGTCTGTCTGTCTGTCTGTCTGTCTGTCTCTACTCTGGTTGGCTGGATAGGTCTCTGTCTCTGTCTCTATGTCTTTTTTTTTCCTGTCTTTGTCAGTCGATATCTTCCGGTGCCTCCATTTCTGTCTCTGACTGTCTGTCTCTGTCTGTCTGTCTCTCTCTCTCTCTTTGTCTGCTTACCTCCCAGAGAAATTTTGCTATGTACACTTATTATGGCTTAAAATTTAGAGACGAATTTACGCAATGAATGAATTAGTATAACTATAAACATGATGAGTACGAACATGCTATGTATTTTTCATCCAGTTATCGGTTACTCACGTACAGTACACCTTTTTTTTTCTTTTTTTTTTTTTCTTTGTGTGTGTGTGTGTGTGTGTGTGTGTGTGTGTGTGTGTGTGTGTGTGTGTGTGTGTGTGTGTGTGTGTGTGTGTGTGTGTGTGATTTTTTTTTGTTTAATGTCCCGTCACACATATCGGTGATTGAAGACATTTTGTAAAAGTATTTATGAATACATCTGAGTATTATCGGTTAGAAGGGGTGGGAGATGTGGATGAATGGAGGGTTGGGGGAAACTGGGCAAATGAGGGTAAAAATGTGGGTGAAATTTGAAAGAAAAACAAAACAAACAAACAAAAAAAAACCCCTCTAAATACAGTTACAGGAAATTACTTAAAGGACTTCGTAAAAGAGAAGTCGTTAAACTGACAAGCGAAACAACTAATAATGAATGCAAAAAGTCAAAAACATCAACGTTCTCAGTCACTTGTGAAGACACACTTGTGTGTGTGTGTGTGTGTGTGTGTGTGTGTGTGTGTGTGTGTGTGTGTGTGTGTGTGTGTGTGTGTGTGTGTGTGTGTGTGAAGAGCGATCGAATTGCCCCATTGTATCCCCCACCCCTTTGTGTATGGGCCGGTGGCCTTCACAATTAAACCTGTGTCAGTGTCTCTCTCTGTCTCCAGCTCATTCCTAAAAAACTATTATGCATATCCGTGTACGTTTCGACTGTGTTTACTGATGTCATCGGTGGATGAAAACACTATACGTAGTTTTGCTTTGTTTCTCTCTAAAGCATTTCATTTAAGAGAGACACTTATATCCTAGTTTGATTGGAGCTTGTTATGGAATAGGCTGCACTGTTTGCATTAACAATTACAATGACACATACAAAACAAAATTTTGTTGTTGCCCCCTGTTCATATGGGGCTATGGCCTTGACTGAATAAACCCTCCCCCGCCTCTCTCTCTCTCTCTCTCTCTCTGTGTCATATATGTTTTTCTGTAACCTTTTGTTATCGTGTGAACATTTTGATTTCATTTCTCTTTGCCCTGAGGGCTGGATGTAAAAAAAAAAAAAAAAAAAGCATATACATGTTCCTCTTCCCTCATTAAAAAAAAAGATTCGTTCGTTCGTTCGTTCCCTCTCTCTCTCTCTACCTCTCTCTCTCTCTACCTCTCTCTCCCTCTCTGTCTGTTTATCTGTCTACCTGTCTATCTCTTTCCGACTGTCTGCCTCTATCTCGCCCTCTCTCTCTCTTTCTCTCTCTACTTGTTTGAAGCGTACGTTAAGGTTCCGATCAGTTCTTATGTCTTGAAACTGTGAAATGCGTTTATGAAACGTGTGTGTGTGTGTGTGTGTGTGTGTGTGTGTGTGTGTGTGTGTGTGTGTGTGTGTGTGTGTTCGTAGTCACATTTTGGTGTGTGTATGTAACATAGATGTAATGTTTTATGTTAACAAAAGCGTTTTTGTAAAGCACCTGGAGCAGATTTCTGGATAGTGTGCTCTATAAGTATCCATTATTATTATTATTATATGAAGGACATGGCCAGGTATTATTGATATTTTTTTGACAGGCTAACTGATCACGTGTTTGCACCCCGTTCATGAGGGGTAATAGTCCATGCTTGAATAAATTTCCTGACTAGCTCCTTGTCTGTCTGTCTGTCTGTCTGTCTGTCTTCTTCTTCTCCCTCTTCTTCAAACAGTAGACTGTCCTTGAAAAGGGGGTTTCCTGTGTCGCAGACATTCTGCAGATTGAGGCTCTTACTGCATACAGTACGATGCATAAAGTGTTTGAAGTTCTTTATTCATTTTTCCATCTTCCCCAAAATGTGCAGGAACCCAAGACCATTAGCCTTTTTGTTCAGAGTATCCCATCCGAGGCTTCAACTCTTTCACCACCATAGGCGACTTTTTGTCGACATCGAATGGTCATGCTGATGACATTG
>NC_134894.1:57275404-57350404 GCF_041734735.1 Babylonia areolata
GAACGCGCACAACAGGCGATTAAAAAAAAAGAAGAAAAAGTGTCATAAAGTATCATATTATGATGAACAGAGATCCGAGAAAGACGAGAAATCGACATGAACAGTGCCCCCTGCCACCTGCTCTTAGACCACGCGGAGTCACACTGGTTGCTGAAAATAAAACACGATGAGTTACCGGTCTTCCAGTGAGAAGAAACAGTGCAACGTTGCGTTTATCAGCGTCCATGTCTCTGCATTGGTCCTCCTAGCTATGCGCACTCGTACATACACACACACACACGCGCGCGCGCGCGCACAGAAATGCACACACATCCTCTCACACACGCGTACGCACACACAGACACACACACACAGACACAGACACACACACACACACACACACACGTTTTACAAAACTGAACTATCAAACAAACGAAATTTTTTTAAAGAAAAAGAAAAAAGCAAAACAAAAAAAAAAGCAGAGAGACAGGGACAGACACAGATAAAGAGAGAGACAGACAAATAGAGACAGAAATAGAAAGAAAAAAAAAACCCAACAGAAAAGACACTCTAGATTCAAGACTGATAATTATTCGAGGATGAATGTCTTAGACATTGCCCAGTCTCCTAATCTGCCCACTGCACAGCAACAGCAACAACAACAACAGCAAGATAATCATGTATGTATCGCGTGAATGTGAAACTATCCAAAGGTCAGAAAGTGCATGACCTCATGCTTGATATTTCATTCCAGACAGTAACTGGTGGTCGTTGTTACGATGAAATGTTCATTTAGGTAAATAAACTTTTTTAAAAAATGAAACATCCTTTCTCGGCGACCAATAACAAACAAACAACAACAACAACAACAGCTACAACAACAACAACAAAACACCTCCAAATAAAATAAAGTTTGGGTCCTGATTGTCATTGTGTTTCGCATTGTATATCAGTGATTTGAAGACATAATCAGATCCCTGAAATTTCTTTTCCACACTTACAAAATGAGATCTTTTTTTTCCAGAGAAGTCCTGGATATATATATATATATATATATATATATATATATATGTATACATATATATATATATATATATATATTTATTTATTTATATAAAAAAGAGGGGTTTAAAGCTGTGCATTTTATCTTCCTTTATTACACATGCAAAACTAGCATGCACCAGCCAAATGTCCTCATGGCTGGTATTTCATTCCAGCTGTACACAGCACTGCAGAACAGTACAGACTACCGTCTTTATCTGCTTCTCGTATCCGGTCCCTGGAAGGTCCCACGTGCCTGAACTCTGTCCCAGAAGGATTCTTGTCAACGAAGGGGGTGATTATCCCCCATTCAGCCCTGCTTTCCGTTCCTGTTTGAAAGGCTCTGGTACTGAACCAACCACCCAGACTCCAGCAATCTACAGGCTGCTAGCTAGTCAGTTTGTGCCGTGCGGCTTGTAAAGGTTTGCTGCAAGCACGCATCAGCACTTAATGATGTCGATTGTGTCTCCATTCCATTGAGTCCTTCTTGACGTCACGCGAGTTAGGAAGTCGTGATTTCTACACTCTTTGTGGTGCCATTTCAAGACTGTCGTCACACTCCGACAGTACGTATATGTACTTTCCTACCTGGCTGAGTTTTGTGTGCCATTAAGTTGTGGTCCTTGTTACAATAAAATGTTCGTTTGGATCAAAACAAATACATAAATAAAAAAGAAATAAAAAAGAAACATCCGTTCTCGGCGATCAATAACAAACGAACAAACCTCCAAACAAAATAAAGTTTGAGTACCGTTTCACGTTGTATATGAGTGACATGAAAACATGATCACATCCCTGGAATTTTTTTTCCACCTTTGCAAAATGAGATTCTTTTCTTTCCAAAGAAGTCCTGGGAATCTTGTTTCATTTTTAAATTGACGGGGGCTAAAGCTGTGCATTTTATCTTCTACTATTACAGATGCAAAACTAGTGTGCACCTGCCAAATTAAAGTAATCTACGTATCGACTTTATAAGAGGAATACCACCATCATTTGGCAACTGCTCGCAAAAAAAAAATTGGCTGAAAAAAAGGAAAATCCAAAGAAAATCTAGAGTGTCAGACTATAAAGAATGTGAAACCAAACAAGATCAAAATGGCATCTTAACGAAGCAAGGACGGTTCGATAACAACAATACAGAAGTGCAGTAACTCTCGCTCCATAAAACAGGACACGGCACACAACCCCAGCCAGTTTGCTGGTCAGTGTTTCCATCAGCTGGCACACGGAAAAACAGAAGGTGCAAGGTACTTCAGTTCATCTTGGCCAGCAGCTAATGGACTGACTACCACAGGTTCATATCAAGGTTGAAACGCGTCAGCCAACGAAGCAAAAAATAAAATAAAATAAAATAAAACAATAATAAAATAAAATAAAATAAAATAAATAAATAAATAAAATAAAGAGTCAGTCAAAAACTCCGTTCATCATGTGAAAATGGGAGAGAAAACTCGGATTGCAGTTCCACTCACATTACAGCTAATAACAACAGAATATGCCTCCAGTGTCGGACATTCCCCTACAATTATCACAAGGTTTTTGTTGTTGTTTTTTATCTGAAAAGAATGAAAATAGATAATCGTAAGCAATTGGCAAGCAGCAAACAAGACATGAAAATGCGGATGCAGCTGGTAAATTTTACAATTCATCTTTCCTGGGTGCTGAAACGAAACAAAACAGAAAACAGCATCCACATACAAGAGAGCGATTATCAAATCCATACAGTTTAAAAAGAAAGAAAGAAAAGTGTGTTCTGTCCATAATTCGCATTGCTTTCCTTTTAATTGTGAACAAGAAAAACGAGGTCATGTCTTTTCACCAATCACAACCTACCTTCCAGCAATTCAGTGGGAAGCGGTTTTTAGAATTTTCGGATCTGGGAACGAACCTTAACGAAATAAAACTGTTAATAATACGGAAATACGGCTTAATTCGGGAGACTTCCAACCTATTATTGGTATTACTGTGACGACTTTTATTCCTACTATGTTTAAGCCGAATTTGGTATTGTCAGACAAAGTATTTCCAGAGAAAATGGCAATGTTAAAGTTTACCACGCACACACACACACACACACACACACATACACACACAACCGAACACCGGGTTAACTCTCTCAGTACGAACGGCGAAAGAGACGACGTTAACAGCGTTTCACCCCAATTACCATCATCAAAATATTGCAAGCGGAAGGCTCTTATACTGAAGAGATAAATGTTGACAAAGAATACCACAATTCTGACGACGGAAGCTAAAGGTTGGGTCATTCAGACACCCACTGGACATCCGAGGGGTCTGTGTAGAGGAGAAGAGAGGACTGGCCGTACTGAGTGAGTTAAAACATAGACTCATTTTGTTTACACAAGTGATTCAAAAAGCAGTTTTAGAATAAACACAGGTCAATGAACTGAAAGCCAGAAAAATGAGACAGAAAGAGGCGATAGCAGAACGGGGGAAAAAATGCAAATAAAGCGAGTGGGAGAGAAAGGAAGAAACTTCTGGCATAGAATTTCAACAAGCAGATGTTTATACTGCCTGTGTTTTATAAGAGAGATCCTAAGTGGAGTAACTCATCTTACACATCTGTTAGTGAGCAAGGGTTTTTTGTTCGCTAGTTTTTCTTATTTTCTCTTATTGTATTGTATTGTACTGTACTGTACTGTGTTGTATTGTATTGTATTATATTTCATCTTATTTTGTCCAGCACTGGCGAAACAGCATGACGCACAACGAGCCTCAAATAACATTCCCAACACGTCATTTCAGACTCTTCACTCACCCCTCGTCCTTTCCTGCCCCCCCCCCCCCCCCCCCCCCTGCTGACTTGGCGTCTTCCCTTGAGCCAACCAGAACGGAGCGCGTGCCACTGTGCCATTTTTCTACGTTGTCATTTGCATATCAGGGCGTCTGCGCCTGACGTTCTAGGTGTCCGCTTGCATCCGTCCCCCGAAATCACTTGACACGTAAATGTATAATGAGCGTAAAGCCTCGAAAGACGAGCGACATCCACTGTACAAAACAAATGGTTTTTGCAGCCAGATTTGCTGTTTCCAAACGGTTTTCTGTTTCTTCGTCTGGGGCAAGTCTGTTGGAAGATTATAATGCCGCCTGTCCGCTCATGCAAAGGCGTGCATAAAAAAATATTTTAAAAAAATAAAAAAGGCGGGGGGCATTGTCTAGGTTATGCAATGTGGGTTGATTTTGATTTTGTTGTTGTTGTTCTTGTTGTGGTTGTTTTTGATTAAAAGATGTAACATTAGATATGTCTTCCTTCTCTCCGTTGACGACTTTGAAGCATGGAACTTTAGTGTTTTTCGACACATTTGTGATGATTGTGTCCAGCTGTCCAGATTATACAGTGAGGTCGATTTGGATTTGTTGGTGTTGTTTTTTTGTGTGTTTTTTTTTATTAAAACATGTAGCACTGAATATTTTCCCTCCTCACCGTTGACTTTTATGTAGCATGTAACTTAAGTGTCCTTCGACACATTTGTGATGATTGTGTCCAGCAGAATTTGTGAACAGACCTGATCCCAGTTGTTTCCCTGAGCCTGTAGCGGATGAGACTGCATGTAGGCTTATGTTCGTTCGTTTATTTATTTATAGTCTGTTCACCTAAGATGATGATATTAGACTGAGGCTTATGTTCGTCTTTTCACTGGTGTCTGTCTTTCGTTCTTATCCTTTTCTTCGCCGCTTGATCGGCTGCTTGGCTGCATTGTATGGCGGCACCCACCTACACACACACACACACACACACACACACACACACACCGTACGCGTACATTAGAGAGAGAGAGAGAGAGAGAGAGAGAGAGAGAGAGCTTTGTCACCTTAATAAGGTTTACGAAACATGGACCGTCACTTTTGGAGGCTTCCATTACACATTTATTAGATCTTCAACGACAGCCCACACATCCTTTCCACTCTGCCGGTGTGTGTGTGTGTGTGTGTGCCTGCGTCTGTGTGTGCGGAGGAGCTGGGGGGTGGGCAGGGGGGAAGGGGTGCGTGCGTGTGTGTATGTATACCAACGTGTGTGTGTGTGTGTGTGTGTGTGTGTGTGTGTGTGTGTGTGTGTGTTTCGTCTTCAAGCATATGCTGCAATCTCGTTTACAGTGACATTTATAGCAAGCAAATGAATACGAATGCACTCTCTCCCCCCCCCCCCCCTCTCTCTCTCCCTCTCTCTCTCTCTCTCTCTCTCTCTCTCTCTCTCGTGATTCTGACCAATCATTGGTTGTACGCGGCGGTGACCTCAGCAGCTGAGAAATACATGATGATATATTCTGTTCAAAGGCATACAAATACATAGCGCAATCATCCTTTTCCTCCATTCTTTTACCAGAAGATGATTTCGACAGATGTTCAATGATACTGACTGGGCCTAGGGGAGGGGCTAAGATTCAGACTGCTTTACCGAAACAGAAAGACAGTCAGAGAAACTGATGCACAGACAGATAGACTGACAGAGACAAAGACAGAGACACACTCAGAGACAGAGACAAAGAGGGGGGAAGAGAGAGAGAGAGAGAGAGAGAGAGAGAGAGACAAGACAGACAGGCAGATATACTGACCAGGTCATGAGGGAGGGGGTGGGGGGAGGGGGCGGCGATTCAGACTGCTTTACCGAAAGAAAGAGAGAGAAGGAGAGAGACAAACAGATAGACAAAGACACTTAGAGAAGCATAGACAAAGAGAGAGAGAGAGAGAGAGAGAGAGAGAGAGGAGTGTGTGCGTGGGGAGGGGGTGAGAGGGGGTAGGAAGGAAATCGATATTGTTTTAAAAACTCTCGTAAGCAATTTAACATTGTTGAAGTCAGTGGGGTCTCTGATGTTGTATGCCTCTCTCTGTGAAAATCCACGCTGGGCATGAATATATATATTATGCGAACAGATGTACATACATATTGACAACCGGAACGAACTCACGGGGCCACGTAATTGTCGGGTAGAGAGAGAGACAGACAGACAGACAGAATACGAATACGAATACGAAATTTTTATTCAGATTTAGGCCTAAGCCCCTTACTGAAGGGGTAAGTCACAATTATATCAATCACACAAACACTTTTCAAAAACACATTGTTTAACATTTACACTTCAGATGCTTGTTATGTTTGACAATCTATGTTGATATTATGATCTAAGTTATAGCAATACGCAAACGCTTTAAGGCATTGTAAATGTATAACGCCACATTACACAATACAGTTTCATTTCTGGATGACATTAGCAAATTGAATCTAAAGCGGCATGGGTTATTATAAAACTTAGGCTGGATACAGACAGACAGACAGACACAGAGAGGAGGAGAGACAGACAGAGAGAGAGATAGGGGTGAGACCGAGAAAGACAGAAAGACGGACAGACAGACAGACTGACAGAGAGACAGACAGACACAGAGAGAAGGAGACAGAGAAAGACAGAAAGACGGACAGACAGACTGACAGAGAGACAGACAGACACAGAGAGAAGGAGACAGAGAAAGACAGAAAGACGGACAGACAGACAGACTGACAGAGAGACAGACAGACACAGAGAGGAGACAGAGAAAGACAGAAAGACGGACAGACAGACAGACTGACAGAGAGACAGACAGACACAGAGAGGAGGAGAAAAAGAGAGAGACAGACAGAGACAGAGAGACATACAGAAAGACGGACAGACAGACAAACAGACTGACAGAGAGATAGACATACACAGAGAGAAAGAGAGACAGACAGACAGACAGACAGACAGACTGACAGAGAGAGAAGGAGGGAGAGAGAGATAGAGAAAGGGGTAGACAGAAAGAAAGAGAGAACAGACAAACATGACAGACAGACAGAGAGACAGAGAAATATATAAATTTAGAGAGAAGGGGGGAAGGAGGGAGAGAAAGGGAGGAAGAAGGGATGGAAAGAGGGACGAAGGGAGAGAGAGAGTTAGAGAGAGAGACAGACAGACACAGAGAGAAAGAGAGAGAGAGAGACAGACAGAGAGAGAGGAACTGATAAGAACAATCATACTGTCATCCATTTATCGCCCCCATCTCATCAAGCACTCACCGGGCAGCGAAAATTATCTGGTGCTTGATGATAATCATTATCTTTGTAGAGTTAATGATTATTATCTTGGCAGACGCCTTCTGTCTCTCTCACCCTCTCTTTCACTCTCTCGCGCTCGCGTGCTGACACACACACACACACACACACACACACACACACGACAACAATCCACAAAGACACACAAACAAACAGACAGACAGACAAACAAACAAACAGACGGAGAGAGAGAGAGAGAGAGAGACAATCAAAATCGTGACCACACAACTCCATGCAATCACAGCCAGTGTTGACATTAGAAACAATCTGCGGATTGGCAGAATAACAGCCGATACAAAAAACTGCATCATCATTGAGTGGGCCGGCCACGGAACGACAGAAACCTTAAAATCAGTGATCAGACAAAACTGTTAATTTACTGTCTGCAGAGAATACCCGGGAATCCCGCCGTTTGTTGACATGGTCATTTTCGATCTGGTTTCCCTATCGTCCCCTACGGACGAAGTTCGAGCTGATGTTTCCAGCGGTGAAGCACCATCGCCATCAGCAACTATACTCTGGTGTCAGGAATCTAGAATGACTATCTGTCAAATCATCCCCCGGGAATATTTTACACATGTATAATTTGCCTTGGTTTCTCCAGAAAACTGTTGACACATTCTGCAGAAATTTCTGTTTCTTACACTAAAAAAAAAAAAAAGACACTTATCCAATTCAGTTCATTAGTATTCGAAGAAGAAAGAGAAAGTCCAAGAAATGGAAAGACTTATTTGGTGATCCTACACAACTGACTTATGATGCGTTTCTTTATATATATTTTACCAACCTCTCTGCCATTTTGATGCCCCTCTGTGGTGTACCTGTTTCAGGAGAGTACTGATCAAATCAAATTAATTTGGTTGCGTTCAGCATTTCAATGTGTTCATCAAAAAGCAATATGATATGCTTTATCACCTTAAATAGTTTTTAAAAAAAACTGAAGATAATATATAAATATACATATATATATATATATATATATATATATTGATTGATTGATTGATGTGGATACTTATATAGCGCCTATCCTCGGTCAGAGACCAAGCTCTAAGCGCTTTACATACACGGGGACATTTGCACCACAGGCTGCCTACCTGGGTAGAGCCGACTGACGGCTGCCACTGGGCACTCATCATTCGTTTCCTGTGTCATTCAATCACATTTCAGACGCACACGCATACACACTCAGACAGACATGTAATATATATATATATATATATATATATATATATATATAATACTATTAATATATGATATAATATATAATAATCATTTATTAAAGAAAATAACTTTCATATTCTTCGTGACAATTATGACTGATACTTCCACCAGTTCACAAAAGGACACCACGCTAACAAAGGTATCCCCGACAGTCCTTAACGTGTAGACACCTACCTTCTTGCGTGCTTTTCTGTTTGCCTCGGCCTTAGTTCGAATGAGATAAAAGCCATTGACAAGACCCGTATATAGCATGCACGTAATTAGTTCGTGTAAAAGAACCTACGACAACTATTGGATTTATCATTGTCACTGGCAAAATGTCCTTGGGGCAAAAGAAACAAAAATCTGCCCCCGTTCACAAAACGAAGACACGCACATGCGGACATTAATTAGTGAAATACTGTAGTGCCCTGATGTGGTGATGTCAGCCGCTTTAAGGAAAAAGCGGGCATGCACACGCACACGCACACACATAATTACACACACACACACACACACACACGGGGTATTTGTTTTTAGGGAGGTTAATTCTAGCAGCGAGCACCGAAGAAGGTTGATGATACCCAGCTGTTTCGTATCAAATGAAATGCACTTCCTTGTTCCCGCTCGTCCCGCATGGGTCAGAGGGGTTCGGGGAGGGGGCGCGGAGGGGGGGGGGGGGGGTAGCGGCCTGTAAGTGAAAAAGATCCAGTTATGCCTAATAGAAAGAAAGCGTCTGGCCAGGAGTGGTATCCCTTTAGTAGAGTCTAGGGACATTGGATAACGATTTCGGATGGGGAGAAAAAGCGTTTGCAACATCCTGCTTCCAAGTCCAAGAGCAGTTGTAAGGCATTGTCCTAGTTTAAAGTGCATTGTTTCACACAGCGCATGTTCCTTGTCAGTGTGCACGTATGACTCATAGCCCAGTTTATCGCATACCCCACACTCTTTGTGACCTCTAGTTCCTACTCACAGTGGGTTCGAACCTGCTGAGGACCAGGGAAAAAAATACAAAAAAAAGCGGCAATACAAGGGCATCCAGGAGTCATGACCTGGGTGCGGCCCGCTCCCCTTAGAGTGTAAGGTGTCAAGGGCCGAAACACTTGACTGAGGAGGGCTTCTTCTCTGAAGACCTTGTACTGTCCAGCTTTCCCTGGAGTTAAAAAAAAAATAAAAAATAAAAAATTATCACTTTCGCTGCTAACAGAATGAGTGATACTGGAGTAACATAATGTGCGGCGGGATTTCTTTTCGTTAAAAAAAAAAAAAAAATCAAGCGCTTTTAAACGCGTGACTCCTCCTTCTCTATTCTTCATCTTTTCTCCCAGAAAATCAGTTTGGTATGATTAAAATATCATGTGCTTATTTGAAGGTCATTGTATGTGTCGTTCTTTATTCTTCTTTTGTGTTATTCTTTATTCCTTCTTTATGCTAACTTTCTACTTTCTAAGATCACCAAGTAGCAAGTACCTGCGGTTGTTTCGGGTAAAATGGTTCTTCATAAGGTCAAAATGACAGCAGAAAATGTACTACTTCAGATATGATGATGATGATGATGATGATGATGATGGTGATATGAGTACTGATATAGTGCCTATACTCGGTCGGAGACCAAGCTCGTAGCGCTTTACGAACACGGAGTCATTTGCACAACAGGCTGCCTACCTGGGTAGAACCAACTGACAGCCGCCATTGGGCGCTCATCATTCGTTTCCTTTGTCATTCAATCAGGTTTCAGTCACCAACACATACACACTCAGACAGGCATGTAACATTTTACGTGTATGACCGTTTTATTCATTCACCCCGCCATGTAGGCAGACATACACCGTTTTCGGGGGTAGGCATGCTGGGTATGTTCTTGTTTCCATAAACCCACCGAACACTGACATGTCCGATTACAGGATCTTTAACGTGCGTATTTGATCTTCAGCGTGTGTATACACACGGAGGGGTTCAGGCACAAGCAGGTCGCGGCACATATGTTGACCTGGGAGATCGGAAAAACCCAGCAGGCGCCGTTGCCAAGATTCGAATCGAGGACCCACAGATTGAAAGTCCAAAGCTGAGAACTGGGCATCATCTTCATTAGGCATCTATTGATTTGAGGAAGGCCTTTGACTTGGTTAGCAGGAAATGCCTTTGGCGACTTCTTGTGAAGATTGGTAGCCCTCCTAACGAGGACATTGTGGTAATCTGCTTTTCACGAGAACATATGTCTCTCGCATTACCAATAGCGTGAAACAAACCTGCGTACTGTCACCAACACGCAGAAAAAAAAAGACTGAAGAAGACAATAATACGACTCATGATATGATGTATTCAAGTTGTTTTCTTTTTCTTTCCTGGTTGGGTTTTTTTGTTGTTTTTGGTGTAGGTTTTTTTTCTCTCTCTTTCCTTCAAGAATGTCTTCGGATTCAGGTTCAGAATGGTGTGATGATGACCATCGTTGTCATTCAACTGGGGGATGGGGGGAGGGTGGTGGTGGTGGGGGGGATGCTCATGAATCTATCTGTGAATGGGCAGATGGCTGAATAGTCCAATCTGCGCACGAAATGTTCGCTGACAGTTGGGGCAGACAAAGACAGGCATATCATTGTCAGGGAGCTTGTTTGCCCGTGACTTTCTGGCCTGCCTCTTCTGAACAGCTGCAGCAGTCCTGTTGGCCTCGCACAATTTGGCGCCTTTGTGCACAGCAGCGCGCCATTTGTCACGGTCCACTGCAGATTCCTCCCAGGAGTCAGGGTTGATATCAAACGCTTTCAGAGAGACTTTCAGAGTATCTCTGAAGCGCTTCTTCTGCCCTCCGTGTGATCTCTTCCCTTGTTGCAGCTCGCCATAGAAGAGCCTTTTGGGCAGCCGATGGTCTGGCATGCGCGCCACGTGTCCAGCCCAGCGAAGCTGGGACTGCATCAGGATGGTGAAGATGCTGGGAAGGGTGGCTTTTGCAAGCACCTCCGTGTCCGGGGTCCTGTCTTGCCACTTGATGTTCAGTAGCTTCCTGAGACATGTTGCGTGGAAGTGGTTCAGCTTCTTGGCGTGTCATTGGTACACTGTCCAAGTTTCGCAGGCGTACAGTAGTGTGGGGAGAACTACTGCTCTGTAGACCTTTAGGTTGGTCTCAAGACCAATGCCTCTTCTGTTCCAGACATTTGCATAGAGTCTGCCAAAGGTTGCGCTTGCTCTTGCAATCCTGACGTTCACTTCATCGTCGATGGTCGCATTTCGTGACAGTGTGCTGCCAAGGTATGTGAACCGCTCCACCGCACTGAGTCTCTGACCGTTGACTGTGATGTTGGGCTCAACATGGGGTTTCCCTGGGGCTGGCTGATGGAGAACTTCAGTTTTCCTCGTGCTGATGGTAAGGCCGAAGTTCCTGCTGGCAGTGGCAAACTTGTCAACGCTGAGTTGCATGTCAGCTTCAGATCCAGCGTTGGGGGCACAATCATCAGCAAACAAAAAGTCTCTTATGATGTCTGTCATGACCTTCGTTTTTGCTTGAAGCCTTCTGAGGTTAAACAGCTTGCCATCTGTTCGGTACTTTAGGCCGATTCCAACATCGCCATCTCTGAAGGCATCAGAAAGCATTGCAGAGAACATGAGGCTGAACAGTGTTGGCGCCAGGACACAGCCTTGCCTGACACCATTTGTGACAGGAAAAGGAGCAGATGTTTCGCCACTGTCCTGGACTCGAGCCTGCATGCCTTCATGGAATTGGCTGACCAAGGAAATACATTTCCGAGGGCATCCGTACTTGGCCATGATTTTCCACAGTCCCTCTCTACTCACGGTGTCGAAGGCCTTAGTGAGGTCGACATAGGTGGGGAACAGATCAGCATTTTGCTCCTGACATTTCTCTTGCAGCTGCCTTGCAACAAACACCATGTCGGTGGTTCCGCGCTCTTTCCGGAATCCACATTGGCTCTCAGGCAAATGACCTTGGTCAAGGTGTGCTGTGAGGCGGTTTAGTAGGATCCTGGCAAGTATCTTGCCTGCAGTGGAGAGCAAGGAAATGCCCCATGGTTATCACAGGCTTGCCGGTTCCCCTTTCGCTTGTACAAGTGAATGATAGATGCATCTTTGAAATCCTGGGGTATCGTCTCTTCTTTCCACATGAGTGAGTACAGCTGATGGAGCTTCTCAGTCAGCACAGTGCCTCCATCCTTGTAGACCTCTGCTGGTATGGAGTCTGAGCCAGGTGCTTTGCCACTGGATAGCAGACGGATTGCTTTCTGGGTCTCAAGAAGTGTTGGCGGATCGTCCTGTGCTTCGTTGATGGGGACTTGTGGGAGACGGTCTATGGCTTCATCATTTATGGAGGAAGGGCGATTTAGGACACTGTTGAAGTGCTCAGCCCAGCGTTCGAGAATTTTCTCCTTCTCGGTGATCAAGGTATTCCCATCTGCACTGAGGAGGGGGGATGATCCTGAGGATGTGGGGCCGTAGATTTCTTTTAAGGCATCAAAGAACCTCTTCATATCGTGCCTGTCAGCATATCCCTGGATCTCATCAGCTTTGTCACTCAGCCACTTATCCTGCATCTGGCGTAACTTTTGCTGAACAGTCCTGCGGATGGCATTGTACGCATCCTTTTTTGATGTGGACTTTGGGTTGCTCAGGTAGGCTTGATGCAGACGGCGTTTCTCATCCAGAAGCTGCTTGATTTCATCACAGTTTTCATCAAACCAGTCTTTGTGCTTTCTGGTCATGGGTCCCAGGGTCTCTGAAGCTGTACTATAGATCAGCTCGCGCAGGGTCCTCCAGTCAGACTCCACATTCTGGTTGTCCAGAGAGGCGGATTCCAGACGATCTTCCAGCAGCTCCAGAAAGGACTGTTTGATGGTGATGTTTTTTCAGCTTAGCCGTTGAGCCGTTTTGGAGCCTTCTGGCCTTGATGGCGTCTCTTGGGCTGGATTCGAATATTCAACTTCGAGACTACAAGGCGATGGTCTGTCCAACACTCGGCGCCGCACATGGTCTTTGTCACACGTACATCTTGCCTATCCCTTTTCCTGACGATGACGTAATCGATGAGATGCCAATGCTTTGAGCGAGGGTGCATCCATGACGTCCTGCTACGGGTAGGGAGGCAGAAAACTGTGTTGGTTATCAGCAGTTCGTGCTCTGCACAGGTCTGAAGCAAAAACAATCCATTTGGGTTGCAGTGGCCCACGCCGTGCTTTCCAATCACTCCATCCCAGGAGATGTAGTCAGAGCCAACTCTAGCATTGAAGTCCCCAAGAATGATGAGCTTGTCTGCTTTCGGGATAGCAGCAATGACAGAGTGAAGGTCCTCGTAGAACTTCGCCTTCACTTCATCCGGGTTGGTCATGGTTGGGGCGTAGGCACTGACAATGGTGAGGTGCTTCTGGCCAGATGCCAGTGGGAGTTTCATGGTCATAAGCCTATCGTTGACTCCCTTTGGGATTCCAGCTAGCTTGCTGACAAGTGCTGTTTTTACTGCAAAACCAACGCCAGTCTCACGTCGCTCTTCACTTCCTCGTCCACTCCAGAAGAAGGTGTAACCAGATCCCCGTTCATTGAGCTCGCCTTCGCCTGCAAGCCAAGTCTCACTCAAGGCTGCGATGTCGATGTTGTATCTGGCGAGTTCGGATGCAACTAGTGCCGTTCTCCTTTGGGGTCTGTCCGTGTTATCTCTGTCCAGGACAGTCCTTGTGTTCCAAGCACCAATGGTGAGAGGAACGATCCTTGTTTTTTTTTCTTTTCTTTCTCTTTGTTTCGACCGCTGATGTAGGGTCCCCGCCAGCCGCGGTATGCTGGCCAGGGTGATATGGAGCAGGCACTTTTTAGGGCACCTTTTCTAGCCCCTTCCTCATGCCAGGGAAGAGAGCAGTGCATTCCTAAAGAGGGCTGCTCAGACGCTCAGACGGCTGCCGAGCTCCATCGCTGCTCCTGTCGATGAAGAACGACCCTATGGCCTGAGCCGCCTGCGTGCAGGTCTGCGGCTGCGACTGCCAGTGTACCCACACCTGTCGTTTCGTCGCTCGCCTGTCGCCACAGGACTTGGGGGTGATGAAAGGATGAAAGGTCATTATGGATGACTGATGACTTGCACGATGAGTTTGTTTAAAGTGAAGAGGAGTTGCGCAACGTCGACCTCACTCTCTCGTCCGGGTTCACCGATTTCCAGTGGCAAGACTAAGTCGAGACGACTGGAGGATGAGCACGGATGCAGTGGATGACCAAGATATCCTTTCGGTGTCTCATCTTGCTCTCTGCACTCCACAGTGCATTGCTGTAACCGCCTTCCTCTCCGTTGAACCGATAGGTTTCTTCCGCAGATTCTGCCGGATCCAGACTTCACATGCATGGGTAGACACACCCCGGGGGCCAACTGCATGTGGCATGCACACAGCACGGTGGAGCTAGATGGCCGTCCGTGGCTCTCACACACACATACATATACATACATATATATATTTTTTTATACATATACACATATGCACACACACATACACACATATACCAACACACATACATACGTACATATACACACACACACATATATACACATACATACACATATCACATACACATGCATATACATATATACACATGTAACACACACACAATCAACAGGCTAAAATAACAAACCAAAAAGCTGCACTTCCATAGATCACTAAAATTTTAAGTGGCAACACAGTAAAACAATTTTTACTCATTCATACTGAATCAAAAACCCCTAGCACCACATTCTTCCCCCACTCCACCCCACCCCCACATCCTGAGATCCATAATTCACATAAAACCAACACACACACACACACACACACACACACACCAGTCATAATTTCACCACAATTTTCAAGGTTGTAAACATATCATAATTACATAAATTAATAAAGTAAGGTAAAATAAATAAATATTTTTTTTTATAAGAAGTAAAAGCACATACACACCCACACCCATGTTCACACACACACAACACACACCAGTCACAATTTCACCACAGTTTTCAGGTTTTTAAAATATATCATAAATACATAAATGAAGGGATAAGTTAAAAAAAAAAAAAAAAAACTTATAAGAAGTAAAAGCACACACACACACACACACACACACACACACACACTCACACACCAGTCATAATTTCACCACAATTCACAAGGTTGTAAACATATCATAATTACATAAATTAATAAAGTAAGGTAAAATAAATAATTTTTTTTTTATAAGAAGTAAAAGCACATACACACCCACACCCATGTTCACACACACACAACACACACCAGTCACAATTTCACCACAGTTTTCAGGTTTTTAAAATATATCATAAATACATAAATGAAGGGATAAGTTAAAAAAAAAAAAAAAAACTTATAAGAAGTAAAAGCACACACACACACACACACACACACACACACACACACACACACACTCACACACCAGTCATAATTTCACCACAATTCACAAGGTTGTAAACATATCATAATTACATAAATTAATAAAGTAAGTTAAAATAAATAAATAATTTTTATAAGAAGTAAAAGCACATACACACCCATGTTCACACGCACACACACAACACACACCAGTCACAATTTCACCACAGTTTTCAAGACTTTAAAAATATATCAAAGTACATAAATGAATGGATAAGTAAGTTATATATATACATGTATATATACATACATGTATATATATATATATATATACATACACACACACACATACACACACACACCAGTCACAATTTCACCAGAGTTTCCAAGGATCATCACGGATCGCCCACAAGCGCCTTACAGCCTTGGTCTCGAACAGCGTCTGGAGGTCAGCAACTGGGGCACCGATGAACCTGCTGGTTGTCGTTGGGATCTTCGCCAGCCTGGCCTCGTCATGCTCCTTCATCGCACCAAAGATGCACAGGCTGTTGAAGGTCAGGATGGATTCCACTGTGGTCCTGTAAAAGAGCTCCAGGAGCTTAGGGCACACATGTAATGCCTTCAGCTTCTTCATGTAGAAGAGGCGTTGGTTCCCCCGCTTCAGCAAGGCAGTGGCCTGCTCAGTCCAGTCCAACTTGTCATCCAGGATAGCACCCAGACACTTATACTGGGAGACAACGTCGACCACTTCTCCCTGGATGACAAGTGGACACGGCTTCGGTGGATCTCTCCGGAAGTCCACGACCATCTCCTTTGTCTTGCCGACATTCAGCTGCAGGAAGTTCTCGTCGCACCACCCCACCAGCCGTTCAACTGCACTCCGGTAGGAGGTCTCATCAATTGAGATGAAGCCAAGACAAGACAAGACAAATTCTTTATTTCGAGGATAATAGATAAGCACTGGTGTGCTTTTTTACATCCAGTCCCCGCCCAGAATGGGGTCTACACTACACAATATTTAATAAAATGAAAGCATGGTGTTTGTAGAGATACATAACAGAAGAAAAATATACATAAATCAAAACAAAACAACAACCACACACACATGGCATAGAGGCACTAGCATGGTGTTAGTAAAACGCATAGGAAAAAAAATGGAACAAAATGAAAGAAACAAACACACACAACACACACCGCATACACCAGAATGGGGTCTGATAGAGGGTGAGGAAGGTTCTCCGTCAACCATACACATTTGACAAATAGTATCAATAAAATGAACGATTTACATTACACATTATGGCATAAGGTGGGAAAGGCAATGTTTTTTGAAGGTGATTGGGCAATGGTGTTGTTTAATTGTTTCTGAGAGAAGGAGACAGACACAGAAGTAAACTGAGACCTGCACACATACATCATGTTGAAAACTGGCTTTATTTACCCCATGAACAAAGTAGTCAATGAAACATCTATGAAACATGCACATCAGACTGGAGTTTACTGACTGCTTTGAGATCAGTATGTGAATACATTACAAGCATATTTACTTCATGACCATTTACTCTGTGGTTTATCTGACTGAAAAAAAAAAAAATCTCAAAGCAAATTTCTTTTCAAATCATAATTTGAAAATCTACTTTGTAACAACAGTATCTCATTGCAATATCTGACAAAGAAATGTTGGAAATATTTTCTTTAATTTAATATTTTTCGTATCTATTTCAACTATTAGCAAACAGCAAAATTTTCAGTCATGAAATGTGTGCGTGTGTTTCCACTGAAATAAAGTTGAAAAGTAAAAAAAATAGGTAAACAAATTGAAAAAAATAATAATAAAACAGAGGAAAACAAGAGATTTTTTTTGTGTGTGAGAAATTAACAGCTTGTTCTTGTACTGTCTGTATACAGATTATTTTTGTAAACTGTTTCGTCTACAAACAACCTTTTCACATTAATCATCAGGTCTGCTTACAGTTCACACTCTGTTAATCATATGTCTACATGCCAGTTCTAGTTATGCTAAGGTTACGTCTCAATCCCAAAAGCAGATGGGATCTGCACAAATCTAAGGCTTAGGTAAGCACAGAATAATTACCGTCTTTTCTAGATTTCTATTTTCTGAAACAGTTCCATAATTCAAGATACAGGTGGCTGTTTCATCACTTGGCATTTCAGTGTCAAGCAACAGGCCAGTTATTCCCCCCCTTTTCACCGACAACATTTTACTCAGATTCACCACATTCAAGTCAAATGATTCGTCTGTCAGGTTTGATATTTTGTATTTGCACTTGTATTTGTATTTCTTTTTATCACAACAGATTTCTCTGTGTGAAATTCCGGCTGCTCTCTCCAGGGAAAGCGCATCGCTACACTACAGCGCCACCCATTTTTTTTGGTATTTTTTCCTGCGTGCAGTTTTTTTTGGTTTTTCCTATCAAAGTGGATTTTTCTACAGAATTTTGCCAGGAACAACCCTTTTGTTGCCGTGGGTTCTTTTACGTGCGCTAAGTGCATGCTGCACACGGGACCTCGGTTTATCGTCTCATCCGAATGACTAGCGTCCAGATCACCACTCAAGGTCAAGTGGAGGGGGAGAAAATATCGGCGGCTGAGCCGTGATTCAAACCAGCGCACTCAGCTTCTCTCGCTTCCTAGGCGGACGCATTACCTCTAGGCCATCACTCCACAACTGCAACTCACTATTGCAACTGTATCTCTCTTCCCTCCTCCTTCCTTCCAGTTCTTACCTCTCTTTTTTGCCCCATCCCCCTCACACCCACCCAACCCCTCTCTCAACATACAAACATACAAATTTTACCCTGTGAATTCCTATCAATTTGCAAGCAAATTTTACTCTTGAGTAGCAGAAGCCAATACATTTTGCATAACTTTTTTTTTTTTTTTTTTTTTGCCCGAAGGCCAGGATAGTTTCAAATGTGTAAACTGGGGGAAAAAAAGTGTCCTGATTCTAGAAAACACAAGAATGAATATTTAGTGTTTCATCTTCACAGACATTGCAAACTGAATAAAAAAAAACCCAACAATATACAGCCTATGTTGGTATACTTAGCTCAAAGTTTCTGCCGGGCTTGAATCAGATCTAAAAATGTTGTACTTTAGAAAATGGTTAAACATTCAGCCTTGTTAAAGATCAAAGCTTTGTGGTGTGGTGACTTACGTCAGCACTCACTGACCAAATGCTCATAATTAGAATTCCTCCTTTTTTTTCTTTGTATTTTTTAATTATCTACAAGCACAAATGAAATACAGACATCATACTGGATAGTAATGTCGACCAGTCGGGAAGAACAAAATAAACATGACACAATTATGTCTTCCATTTTTTTTTCCCAACCTCCCTTTATTCTCATACCTGTGTGTGTGTGTGTGTGTGTGTGTGCATGTGTACACGTGTGTGTGTAAAATTTATCAAACTTTTTATGTGTGTGTGTGTGTGTGTGTGTGTGTATTTCTCGCTGGAGGATGCTGTGCTCTAGTGGCATAAAGACGTTTGAAAACAAGAGAACGCTGGCCATTAAGGAGAAGCGTGAGCGAAGGAAGCAGGGCTCAACTTCTGGAGACGTTTTTCCCTTGCAACACCTGTGGGAAGTGCTGTGCATCCAGAATCGGCCTCTTCTCCCATATGAGGACACACACCGACAGATAAACCTGCCTGCCTACTCGTCCGTCGGTCCGACTGGAGACTCTCTATAGTGTGTTTCTGTGTGTAAAATTTATCAAACTTTTTAAATATAAGTCACAGTTTCCGTTCCTAGCGGGCATTGAAGCATACAGACGGATGCATACCAGTTACACAAAATTTGCTGTGGATAAAAAAGAACAAAAAGTACAGAAACCTGATTTACACATACATACAACAAGCTTGTCAGGTCAAGAGCAGTCACAGTATTGTTATCATAACAACTATCGATTAAAGATGTGCGTTTCATGAGTCTAGCCTATGCAAAATGGGTTTTGGGGTTGTTGGGTGTGGGTTTTTTTTTTTCATTCTTGAAAAACAGGGTGGGGTTTTTTTGGGTTTTTTTTTCCAAATTAAACTTTTTACGATCAGTCAAGCACAACTGACACAATGTCTTATCATTATGCAAAGGTTTCTTGCGGTACAGTCAAGCAATACATGCAAAAAGAAAATGGAGAACATTGGTATATCATTTACTCTGTTCATTTCTGCTAATTTTTTTTCTTGTGTTCATTCATTTTCAGTTCACATTATGCAATATCTGCAGCGTATCAAAATAAATTTCATAAACAAAAACTGAACATCATTTCTTTAAATGGAAATAAAAAAAGAAAGGAAATAACACACACACACACACACACACACACACACACACGTCTTCATCCATGGTTCCCATATGAAATAACATAATATTTGTAGTGCCTATTTAAAAGTTGCTAAAGATCAGCACCTGAAAAACAAATACTTTCAAAAAAAAGTTTTCTTGAGTAAATTATAAGCAAAACAGTGGTCTTTCATTCTGGTTGTGGTCACTAGCAATTTGTACAAGAAAAAAAAAACCTGACATGTTTTCATTAATAATTATAAAAAAAAAAAAAAAAGACAAGTTGGATTAAGCTATGTATATGAATAAAAAGACATGCAAACAAGCACTTGAAGGTAAGCATCTCGTTACATCTAGCATGGGATGAGGAAACACATCTTTGGAATGAAACTTGTGCAGGCTTCATCAAAAAATAACTTGTTACCCAATGAGGTCATTCAGTACCTGCACAGGGCAACTTTCCAAAAGTTCAATTATGCAACAGCACATATTATGTAGATTTATATCATCATTTCATTCACAGAAAAAAAAAAAAAGAGTATGCATAGATGTGAAAATCTTCCATATAGCAGATTTACACAGTTTGGAATGTCTTTGTGTATGCATAACAAATATAAAAAAATATATATCACAAAATATATATAACATCTCCTTGTGTTCTGTGTTCACATCCCTCAACAGTTTCGCAGGCAAAACTGGAATTCACAAAATATTTCATTTCTTCGTCAACATGCAGCATGATGATAATGATCAAAGCCAACATACAAGCGGGAGGGGCCTGGTTTTCTGCTTTTATTACATGTATAAGAAAACTAACAAAGGCAGCACTTTACATGTAGTTTGTGTCAGTGTTCTGTTTCAGGATCTACTGTCCCGAAACTAAACAGTATTATGCTTGTAATCTTTGGCCCTGATATCTCATCACCTAGAGCTCTATTTATGAATGATGAATGGAAGGGTTGACGTGTAAGTGATGGGGAAAGTCTAAACCAAAAAAATCAGTTTCAGTTTCAGTTTCACTTTCTCAAGGAGGCGTCACTGCGTTCGGACAAATCCATACACGCTACACCACATCTGTTGAGCAGATGCCTGACCAGCAGCATAACCCAACGCGCTTAGTCAGGCCTTGAGTGCATGCTTACATATTTGTGTACCTATGAAAGTGGATTTCATTTTACGTAATTTCGCCAGAGGACAACACTCTCGTTGCCATGGGTTCTTTTTCAGTGCGCCAAGTGCGTGCTGCACACGGGACCTCGGTTTATCGTCTCATCCGAAAGACTAGACGCTCAGTTTGATTTTCCAGTCAAACTTAGGAGAAAGGGCGAGAGCGGGATTCGAACCCACACCCTCACGGACTCAAAAATGGAAAACAAATCTGAATATCTGAACAAGATCACACCACTAGGAAAATCTAAGAAATGAAAAAAAAATAACTTGTTCACAATATGTGCGTTTCTAGTCCCTTACAAAAATCATTTAGTTGTTTTGTTGGGTTTTTTTAAATTAAGGATTTAAAAAATGCACAAGTAGCATGTCCAACTCATGAAAACCATATCATACATAGTGAATGAAAAACAAAAACGAATTTTGGAAAAAAGAAAAAAGAAAAAAAAGAAAAAAGGATTCCTATCTGCAGTACCTAAAATAAAATCATATCAGTTACTACCCAAGTTCACACAAGAATGTCAAAAAAACAAAACAAAACAAAAAAAAACAACAACCAATTTTGTGTCACTGCAACTGTGGCACCCTGCATTAAACCATCAAAGAAACGCACACAAGCACTTATCCGAAACTACCGCAAGCTCTGACGCTGATTGTACTGATCTCAAGCCATGAAAGCTCAGGGTATTTAAGCAACCACAAACTGGAGGAGACAGGGAAGGGGCAACACGAGGAGTGGGGAAGTGGAACCACCTGAGCGCAAAGGAGTTAGCAGCAGAACGAGAAAGAGCGATGGATATGATCATCCATGAACGGATCCTTCAGGCACTGGCATTTTAAAGACATGACAGCACGACCTCTGTTTCGCATATTCTGTAAAATGAACAGCAATGAATGTACGACAATGTACCCATAAATGAAATGCATATATATATATATACTATATACACACTCGCATGCACGTATGCATGAACATGCATGAATGTAAGCGCATGGGTTCGTGTGCATGTGTGTACAGTCAGCAATAATAAGCACATGACAACAAGTCATAATCCATCAAAACTGTACATGGAAATCCCATCTGGCTCTTCAAATATCACCGTATAGTGTCAGCGTGTATAAGTAAACACTGAACAATTCCAATTTCCAGAGTGTAACAACCAATTTATACATCACATGCTGTACAGTCTTTTGTGCAGCCAGAGAGTAACCTAACCCATATGACTGTAACCGAAAGGCATTCAATACTCAGCAAACCATATGCAACCAGGAAGGAGGAAATATCTTCGTTTCTTTCACATAAAAATTTCATCACGGAATAGATCATATTCAATTATCAATATCTGTGTAAGACATTACCCTATTTTTCAGTTTGTTAGAATTGCATGTTATCGAAATTAGTGTGCTCAGAAAGTGTACAAATTGCAACAGTACTTTTTCATTGGCAGCTACGAATGATGAACGTGTAGTACTGAAAATATCATGTTCATCGATTTTAAGCATGTGAATCACAAAGCAATTTAACTGGCTTGAAAAAATGTACGTAACTGATAAACAGTTTGCATGATAAGTGTGCAAATCTTTTTCATGATTCTTAGAGTAAAAAACCACTGGAGATGCAAAACTGCGAAACACACACCAACACCCTAGTTGGTGACAGTGTGGTAGGGAAATCACTATTTGGTAACAGCAGGTACGACACATCACTATCTGATAACAGGAAGATACATCACTATTCCGTAACAGGAAGACACATCACTATTTGGTAACAGCAGGGACGACACATCTTTATTTGGTAACAGGAAGACACATCACTATTCACGAACAGGAAGACACATCACTATTCACTAACAGGAAGACACATCACTGTTTGGTAACAGGAAGACACATCACTATTCACTAACAGGAAGGCACATCACTATTTGACAATAGGAAGACACATCACTATTCAGTAACAGGAAGAAACATCACTATTTGGTAACAGCAGGGACGACACATCTTTATTTGGTAACAGGATGACACATCACTATTCAGTAACAGGAAGAAACATCACTATTTGGTAACAGCAGGGACGACACATCACTATTCAGTAACAGGAAGAAACATCACTATTCGGTAACAGCAGGGACGACACATCTTTATTTGGTAACAGGAAGACACATCACTATTCACTAACAGGAAGGCACATCACTATTTGACAATAGGAAGACACATCACTATTCAGTAACAGGAAGACACATCACTATTTGGTAACAGGAAGACACATCACTATTCACTAACAGGAAGGCACATCACTATTTGACAACAGGAAGACACATCACTATTCAGTAACAGGAAGAAACATCACTATTCAGTAACAGGAAGAAACATCACTATTTGGTAACAGCAGGGACGACACATCTTTATTTGGTAACAGGAAGACACATCACTATTCAGTAACAGAAAGACACATCACTATTCAGTAACAGGAAGACACATCACTATTCGGTAACAGCAGGGACGACACATCTTTATTTGGTAACAGGAATACACATCACTATTCAGTAACAGGAAGGCACATCACTATTTGGCAACAGGAAGACACATCACTATTCAGTAACAGGAAGAAACATCACTATTCCGTAACAGGAAGACACATCACTATTTGGTAACAGGAAGACATATCACTATTTGGTAACACCGATGAAGGCACATCACTGTTTGGTAACAGTGAGGAAGACTGATAACTATTTGGTAACAGGAAGACACCATCCACTAACAGGAAGACAAATCCCTATTCGGTAACAGCGTGGAAGGCACATCACAATTTTCTAGCGGTGGGCAAGACAAAATCATTATTCGGTCACAGTCTGTTGGATCAATCATTGTCAAATAACAGGTGGGCGTCAAGGGTTTGCACACAGGTGTCGTGGGTTTACACAGGTGGGTGGGTCAGGCTGATCATTTCCTCTTCCAGGGAAGCGACCGCAATCAACCAGCTGATTATTCTGTCACTTTGGAGGAGGTCGGAAGCGAAAAAAAACCAAAAAAAACAAAAAAAACCAACCCTATATAGTGAGACTGGAGCCCCTTGACACGAAGGTGTCGATGGTGGTGGCCTCCCTCCACGACGCTCTGGGGCAGGCTGTTCCAGTCTCGGATTGTTCTTGGTAGGAAGGACTGTTGCTGATACTGCGTGCGGCATCTTGTTTGCTGGGGTGTATTGATGGTTGTGGCCTCTCCTCTGTCGGGCTATGGCAGGCTCCATCATTTGGGTCAGGTAAACAGTCAGGATGGACAAACGAGAATTTCAGGAAAAGTCAGGTGGGGGGGTGGCAACAGTCTGCGAGAATGACCGGAACACCGCTGGAAGACACTGGTGGGTAACAGGCACGCAGGCACCACTGCCTACATGGACACATCACTGGCGCAGACACTGCCGCATCAGGGAAACAAGGGTGGTACAAAGAACGGCGAAGCGCAGCTCTGTTTGGAAGCAAGGACTTGGACGATGAAGCAGTATGTAGTGGTTGGAGAGTGTCCGTCACTTGCTATACACGTTAATGTCATGTACATAATTTTTTTTTTTTTCCACCTGTTTGTCTGTGGCTGGAAAGCAGGCACTGGTATACATTGAGCGAGTCACTGGGAGCAGTCATGTGATGTGTGGGAGACAGACAGGTCACAGTCAGCGAACAGACAAGGAATGTGTGTGGGATACAGACAGTGAACAGACAAGGCATATGTGTGGGATACAGACAGTGAATAGACAAGGCATATGTGTGGGATACAGACAGTGAATAGACAAGGTGTGCGAGGGATACAGACAGTGAACAGACAAGCCATGTGCGTGGGATACAGACAAGTCAGTCAGTGAACAGACAAGGTATTTGTCTGGGATACAGACAATTCCCAGTCACTGAACATACAGGGCATGCATGTGGGATACAGACAACTGTCAGTCAGTGAACAGACAAGGCATGTGTGGGGGATACAGAGTCAGTGAACAGAAAAGACAAGGTGTGTGTGGATAGACTAGTCACAATCAGTGAACAGACAAGGCGTGTGTGTGTGAATACAGAGTCAGTGAACAGACAAGGTGTGCGTGGGATACAGACAAGTCACAGTCAGTGAACAGACAAGGCGTGTGTGTGTGTGAATACAGAGTCAGTGAACAGACAAGGTGTGCGTGGGATACAGACTAGTCACAGTCAGTGAACAGACAAGGCGTGTGTGTGTGAATACAGAGTCAGTGAACAGACAAGGTGTGCGTGGGATACAGACTAGTCACAGTCAGTGAACAGACAAGGCGTGTGTGTGTGTGTGAATACAGTCAGTGAACAGACAAGGTGTGCGTGGGATACAGACAAGTCAGTGAACAGACAAGGCATGTGTGTGTGTGAATACAGAGTCAGTGAACAGACAAGGCGTGTGTGTGTGAATACAGAGTCAGTGAACAGACAAGGTGTGCGTGGGATACAGACTAGTCACAGTCAGTGAACAGACAAGGCGTGTGTGTGTGAATACAGAGTCAGTGAACAGACAAGGCGTGTGTGTGTGGATACAGAGTCAGTGAACAGACAAGGTGTGCGTGGGATACAGACTAGTCACAGTCAGTGAACAGACAAGGCGTGTGTGTGTGAATACAGAGTCAGTGAACAGACAAGGCGTGTGTGTGTGGATACAGAGTCAGTGAACAGACAAGGTGTGCGTGGGATACAGACTAGTCACAGTCAGTGAACAGACAAGGCGTGTGTGTGTGTGAATACAGTCAGTGAACAGACAAGGTGTGCGTGGGATACAGACAAGTCAGTGAACAGACAAGGCGTGTGTGTGTGTGAATACAGAGTCAGTGAACAGACAAGGCGTGTGTGTGAGATACAAAGTCACAGACAGTGAACAGACAAGGCGTGTGTGTGTGTGAATACACAGTCAGTGAACAGACAAGGTGTGCGTGGGATACAGACTAGTCACAGTCAGTGAACAGACAAGGCGTGGGTGTGTGTGAATACAGAGTCAGTGAACAGACAAGGTGTGCGTGGGATACAGACAAGTCAGTGAACAGACAAGGCATGTGTGTGTGTGAATACAGAGTCAGCGAACAGACAAGGCGTGTGTGTGTGAATACAGAGTCAGTGAACAGACAAGGTGTGCGTGGGATACAGACTAGTCACAGTCAGTGAACAAAGCATTGAAGACAGACAAGTCAGTGTCAGAGAAAACCCAAGGTGACTGTGACAGAGTGACTGAGGACAGGTGTGTGTGTGTGTGCAGGTGTGTATACAGGTGTGTACACAGGTGTGTGTGTGGCTGGCCAGCAGCTCATCGTCGCCTGGGGGCGGGCACCGTCAGGTTGTGAGTGCCCTGCACCTGGCTGTCTGACTTCAGGTTAAGGGAGACCACCTTGAAGTGCTCAATCAGGTCGGGGATGCCATCAAAATGCTGTTCAGAACAAAACGTTCATTCAGTTCTTTTCCATCGTTCAATTCTTTTCACGTCAAAAATGCTGTTCAGAATAAAAACATCGTTCAATTCTTTTCACGTCAAAATGCTGTTCAGAATAAAAACTTTGTTGAATTCTTTTCAAGTCAAAAATGAAGTTCAGAATAAAATTTTCGTTCAATTCTTTTCAAGTCAAAATGCTGTTCAGAATAAAAACTTTGTTGAATTCTTTTCAAGTCAAAAATGAGGTTCAGAATAAAATCTTCGTTCAATTCTTTTCAAGTCAAAAATGAGGTTCAGAATAAAAACTTCGTTGAATTCTTTTCAAGTCAAAAATGAAGTTCAGAATAAAAACTTTGTTGAAATCTTTTCAAGTCAAAATAGCTGTTCAGAATAAAAACTTCATTGAATTCTTTTCAACTCAAAAATGAGGTTCAGAATAAAAACTTCGTTGAATTCTTTTCAAGTCAAAATGCTGTTCAGAATAAAAACTTCGTTGAATTCTTTTCACATCAAAATAGCTGTTCAGAATAAAACGTTCATCCAATCAATTCTTTTCAAGTCAAAAATGAGGTTCAGAATAAAATCTTCATTAAATTCTTTTCACATCAAAATAGCTGTTCAGAATAAAACGATCGTTCCATTCTTTCCACATCAAAATGCTGTTGAGAATTAAAAAAATGTTCATTCAATTCTTTTCACGTCAAAAATGTTGTTCAGAGTAAGACGTTTGTTCCATTCTTTTCACGTCAAAATTGCTGTTCAGAAGAACAAAATGTGACTATAATCCTTTTCAGTTATGGACAGTTTCCATGTTATGTAAACTATCCTGCTTAATCCACACTAACAGAAATGTATCATGTTCAGATAAAATATGAAGCAAACCTGTAAAATCAGCACAAACAGAAATATGCCACACATATGCAAATCTATTCAATTTGATACAAACTCACATCAATGCCTGACTACCAATCAAAGCTGAAATTATTTTGTTGTGTACGAAGATTGTAAAAAAAATAAAATAATTTTTTTTTAGTCAAAAAGAGTACTCACCGTTTCACCTTCTTTGTATTTTCCGGCAGCAAACTTGTTATTGACGACTTTCCGGATGGGAATGTTCCAGATGCGATTGCAATGCCATATCACCAGGGTGTAGGGCTGCTGAGGATCCCGCTCAGACTTCCGTATCAAGTACATCCCGTCCTGTCCACAGACAATGAGTCCCACTTGTCTCCTCTCCAACAGAGCACGCTTAACTCACTCAGTACTGCCAGTTAGCTCCTCTAACTTTCCCCACAGACGACTCATTTGTGTGGGTAAGAAATAAATAAAATCACCGAAAAAACAAATAGAATTTATGAACTGAAAACTTCCAAACTGATCAGTAACATAACGAGTTAGTCGGGGACTGACGGGCGCAATATCCGAGTGGTTAAAGCGTTGGACTGTCAATCTGAGGGTCCCGGGTTCGAATCACGGTGATGGCGCCTGGTGGGTAAAGGGTGGAGATTTTTACGATCTCCCAGGTCAACATATGTGCAGACCTGCTAGTGCCTGAACCCCCTTCGTGTGTATATGCAAGCAGAAGATCAAATACGCACGTTAAAGATCCTGTAATCCATGTCAGCGTTCGGTGGGTTATGGAAACAAGAACATACCCAGCATGCACACCCCTGAAAACGGAGTATGGCTGCCTACATGGCGGGGTAAAAACGGTCATACACGTAAAAGCCCACTCGTGTGCATACGAGTGAACGTGAGAGTTGCAGCCCACGAACGCAAGAAGAAGAAGAAGTTGGGGACAAAATATAAAACTTCCTCCCTTCTTCTGCTATCATACAGTGAGACGATGAAAGTATCCATATTCATTGTTCAAAATTTGCACAAACTGATGACTTGAAAACGAATCCAGGAAAGCACAAAGAGTTTGAAACAGATTAATTTCAGAACGTTATATAGCCATGATAGGGCCCCTTCATCTAATTCTGTTGTCTGCCTTGTGACTTGAGACAAAACTGGGTCAGACGCCATTGTTGACATGCGCTGTTCACGTGAACCAGTCGCCACGAAAATAACTCTCCTGCTCGCGAGCACAGCAACACACACATCAGTCACTGGTCGCAGTGGTGAGTGGAAACATCAGTTAAGATATTCTTAGCTCATTATGGAAAGTGGGTGTCACTCCAAAATTAAAAACTACCTAAGGCCCTGATCAGGGTCCTTCGTCTGAACGAATGACTCCTCTTGTTGTTGTATCAGAATAAGAGGTCAAAGTGCCAAGTTTAGAGAATACAAAAAATATAAATATAACAGTAAATGCAGTTTGCATATAATTAGGCTTCTTTTTTAAATTTTTTTGTGCCCATCCCAGACGTGCAATATTGTTTTAAACAAGATGACTGGAAAGAACTGAATTTTTCCTATTTTTATGCCAAATTTGGTGTCAACTGACAAAGTATTTGCAGAGAAAATGTCAATGTTAAAGTTTACCACGGACACACAGACATACAGACACACGGACACACACACACACACAGACAACCGAACACCGGGTTAAAACATACTTTGTTTACACAAGTGAGTCAAAAACTACCTAAGGCCCGATCAGGGCCATTTGCCCAGAGTGAGTTAACTCATTCAGCCTTGCACACAAACACTGCTGTGGCGTCAAAATGTCTCTCATTAAAAGGAGGAATTTGTATTATACTCCATGTTTGGTGATACATATACTTACCATGTCAAACTGATGCAAACTAGGCCTATATGTTTGCTCTGCTTGGCCAAATTTTGCGCAGCTGACAGTGAAAAGACGACCTGTCTTGCCCGGTCCGCTCTTAACCAATCAAACACCTCTAAAAGCTAGAGATGCTGAACCATTCCTTTGGCCAAGGCTCTTGTCATTAAAACAGTTTTCACAATCCTACACATGCTTAACTCTCTCCATACGAACGGCGAAAGAGACGACGTTAACAGCGTTTCACCCCAGTTACCATCATCAAAATATTGCAAGCGGAAGGCTCTTATACTGAACAGGTGAATGTTGACAAAGAATACCACAATCCTGACGACGGAAGCTAAAGGTTGGGTCATTCAGACACCCACAGGACATCCGAGGGGTCTGTGTAGAGGAGAAGAGAGGACTGGCTATACTGAGTGAGTTAAAGGTTGGTTTCCGACCAAGAACAGCGCAATATAAGTATCCATATCATTCATTCATCATAACACAGTTCTGTGAACATGTCTTGTCATTCAGAACTTGTTGTGATCAAAGAACAGCTCTGCAAAAGAATTTAAAAAAAAAAAAAAAATCACAGGATTTCTGTATCCTAACATCTCCACATCTGTGGGTCTGTGTACACATATGTGTGTATACATATGTATGTGTACATAACTACATGCATGTATATGAATGTGTATTGTGTCTGCGTGTGTTTATGTAAGTTTGTGCCTGCCTATGTGTGCGTATGTGTTAGGATAGCTGTTAGATACACATGTATGTTAAAATGTATGTATGCAGTGTGTGCGTGTGTGTGTGTGTGTGTGTGTGTGTGTGTAGTCCCATTTTGGTGTGTGTATGTAACATAGATATAATGTTTTATGTTAACAAAAGCGTTTTTGTAAAGCACCTGGAGCAGATTTCTGGATAGTGTGCTATATAAGTATCCATTAGTATTATTATTATTACACTCCAGATGGTGCTATTATTACCAGTATTTTACAGTGCTGTACTGACCTTCTGCTCACGACTGAAGATGGTCTGGGCAT
This sequence comes from Babylonia areolata, assembly GCF_041734735.1. Classification (NCBI taxonomy): domain Eukaryota; kingdom Metazoa; phylum Mollusca; class Gastropoda; order Neogastropoda; family Buccinidae; genus Babylonia; species Babylonia areolata. Next base: position 57,305,707 of record NC_134894.1, read on the forward strand.
GGTCTCTGCTGATTTTGCCGTGATACCACTCGAAAGCACTCAGCTCATCCTGTCACAACCACAATGCATTGTTACTGATGACAAAACCGATTTGTCTCTCTCAATCAATACCTGGTTTTCATCCCATCCATACCAGACTTTACACATATAATAATAATAATAATAATAATGGTATTTATATAGCGCTGGATCTTGTGCAGAGACAAATCAAAGCGCTTTCGCACCAGTCATTCTAGAAACTAAAGACAAGGAAGGGCAGGCAAGGGAGGCTATTTTGGGAAGAGGTGGGTTTTAAGGCCAGACATGAAAGAGCTGAGTGTGGAGACTTGACAAAGCGAAAAAGGAAGTTCATTCCAATCGCAAGGTCCATATCTTACAGACTATAGTGCAACATCATTAACCCTGACTTTGACCCATGCACCCTATAATACGACGCATCTAACGTGCAGTTAAAATCTATCCAAAGGAAGTTGTGAACTGGATTCGTATCGTATCAAAGTTGAAGTTCAACCTCATCGGGCATAACTTTGCAAAGTTTGTCAGTAGGTTTTATCAGCCTGGCAACAAGTATCCCCAAAAAAACAGTCAAAAATGGATTCAGAAAGGCCAAGATCAACAGAACCAATAAGCCAGCAGATAATACAAACGAAGCGTGTTTCGTGTGTTTATCTGATATTCTCTCCCACTCACTCTTAATTGATTTTTTTTCCCGGTGCTTGCTTGTGTGGATATGTGCGTGTTTTTTTTGTTTTTTGTTGTTGTTTTTTTTGTTTTGTTTTTTGTTGTTGTTGTTTTTTTTTCGACTACGGGAATGCTAGTATAAATGTACAAACAACGTGAACAGAACTCTGGTTTTGATGATGATGATGTCGTAACCTTGTCATCAACCACTGCCGAAGACAAACACACGGTGACAAAACCATCGACCCATCGCTGCTAGATTTGTGCTCCGCGTCTGTCAGCGATTCTGAAGAATCAGAATCAGACTTTCAGCAGTGTCATGTGGATGTTAGTGTGTGTTAAGCTTGCATGCAGACCAACAGCCCAGTTATTGATGAAGTCAATGTAATCTCTCTAGATCTTGTCTCCAGGAACGATTTTTTGTTGTTGTTGTTGTTGTTGACTGTTTGAATGCTGACCTTTTCCACTTCTATCTTTTTTGCTTTCATGCATATTATAATGTGCTGCGCCTTATGTATTGTTAAAATAAGATTTTTCTTAATGCAGGAAGTGCATCTTACAATATAAAGTGCCTTGTAGACTGTAAAATATGTAAGTGCTTGAAAGCACAAATCATCTATGGTTAACTTCGTTTTACATTGTGACTTTTCTTCACAGGTGCCATCAGTACATGATATATACATAGAGAGAGAGATAGAGACAGAGAGAGACAGACACAGAGAGAGAGAAAGACAGACAGACAGACAGACAGACAGAGAAAGACACCGACACAGAGAGAGAGAGAGAGAATTATCAATCAGAACCATTCCATTTATTCAGTCAGCACCAACCTTTAAGACAAAGCAGCCTTTGAAAATGAAGTGCACCTTGTGTTTAAGCCAAATGAAGAGACAACCACAACAGCTAACTGGAAGCCACTCATCTTACTGTTGGCTCACAAGGTCTAGTTACCCACAGAAACAGATGATCCATCATCGACGGGTGCAATAGCCCAGTGGTTAAAGCGTTGGACTGTTAATCTGAGGGTCCCGGGTTCAGATCACGGTGACGGCGCCTGGTGGGTAAAGGGTGGAGATCTTTACGATCTCCCAGGTCAACATATGTGCAGACCTGCTAGTGCCTGAACCCCCTTCGTGTGTATATGCAAGCAGAAGATCAAATACGCACGTTAAAGATCCTGTAATCCATGTCAGCGTTTGGTGGGTTATGGAAACAAGAACATACCCAGCATGCACACCCCCGAAAACGGAGTATGGCTGCCTACATGGCGGGGTAAAAACGGTCATACACGTAAAAGCCCACTCGTGTGCATACGAGTGAACGCAGAAGAAGAAGATCAATCATCTTACAAAATACTCACCTCAGGTGTAGCAGGAGCAGCTGCAGCGACTGGAGGAGGGGCAGGTGGAGTTGCCTGTTTATGATTGACTGGAACAAAGCAGAATAATATATTTGTATTTGTATTTGTATTTCTTTTTATCACAACAGATTTCTCTGTGCGAATTTCGGGCTGCTCTCCTCAGGGAGAGCGCGTCGCTACACTACACCGCCACCCATTTTTTCGTTGTTTTTTTTTCTGCGCACAGTTTTATTTGTTTTTCCTATCACAGTGGATTTTTCTACAGAATTTTGCCAGGAACAACCATTTTGTTGCCGTGGGTTCTTTTACATGCGCTAAGTGCATGCTGCACATGGGACCTCAGTTTATCGTCTCATCCAAATGACCACCACTCAAGGTCTACTGGAGGGGGAGAAAATATCGGCGGCTGAGCCGTGATTCGAACCAGCGCGCTCAGATTTTCTCGCTTCCTAGGCGGACATGTTATCTCTAGGCCATCACTCCACTAAAAATATAAACCCATATTTGTATTTGTATTTATATCATTGCCCATCAGATATATATCTGAGTTGTGATGTGCGCTGCTTAAACAATCACTTGCCATAGATATTATGGTCACGTACATTATTTTCACACCTGTCTGCAACAATCACTTGCTATAAATATTACGGTCATGTATGTTATTTTCACACCTGTATGCCTGCCTTTGTGCATGTTGAATCTAATTATCAGAAGAAAAATCAGCTATGTGGATGGACCAGTACAATTATTACTGAGAAAATGTCATTGTTTACCAAGCTTGAGGTATCCAAATTGCAGTTAATATCATTTTGTTTGTTTGTTTCCAAACATAATGATGATGGAGTCTCCCATCAGACCGACGGATGAGTAGGCAGGCAGGCTTATCTGTCGGTGTGTGTCCTCATATGGGAGAAGAGGCCGATTCTGGATGCGCAGCACTTCCCACAGGTGTTGCAAATGAAAACATCTCCAGAAGTTGAGCCCTGCTTCCTTCACTCACGCTTCTCCTTAATGGCCAGCATTCTCTTGTTTTCAAACGTCTTCATGCCACTAGAGCACAGCATCCTCCAGCAAGAGTGGTCAAAGGCATCAGTTTCCCAGGAAGCAATGTCTATGTCTATGTCAATATAATATTATGCTAATAACAAACAAAGTGATTTTTTTTTCTTCAGAAGAATCAAAACTGAATTGTTCCTAAACAGTGTGGGGCAAATATCAAGCTGTGCTTGTTTGGGTCAGTTTGCATACACGTCATGGGGAAAATATTCACACACACACACACACAGAGGTCACCTGCTTCTCACTCACATTTGTAACACAATCGAAAAAGACACAAACAAAACGACACAACTGGAAAAAAAAGAAGAAGAAAAAAAAAGGGTAATTCTTTTGCTCCTTTTGGCATATGGAAACACTCAACAGCAACACACACACATTGAATCACAACTTCAGTCCAACAAAATCTAACAAAACACCCATAAAAAAACCACACTAAAATTAAACAAACTTTTAATTTTGCATCAGTATGACATGGTACAGTATATCACACACACACACACACACACACACACACACACACACACAATTTACAACCACACATCAGAATGACAGAAAGCTTTATTTATTTATTTATTTGATTTATTTATTTATTTATTTTATTTTCATTAATTTTTTTAATTATATTATTATTATTTAGTTATTTATTTATTTAGTTATTTCGTTATTTAATTCATTTTATTTTATTTTATTTTATTTTTCTCAAGGCCTGACAAAGCGCGGTGGGTTACGCTGCTGGTCAGGCATCTGCCTGGCAGATGGGGTGCAGCGTATATGGATTTGTCCGAATGCCGTGACGCCTCCTTGAGCTACTGAAACTGAAACTGAAAGCTCGCGTCGTCAGAGGCGCTATATACTCACAGACCCAGCCTCCCTGCTGTGGGGGTTTCTCAGTGGAGGCCTTCTTCACAGGTTTGGGGGGAAGCGGAACCTCTCTGCTGTGACCTGCACCAGACATGACGACAAAGAGAACACTGTTACTGCATTTTATTTTGTCCTTGTGTCTGGTACTGTACTGAGTCTGTGCTGTACTGTACTGTACTGAAAAAAAAAAAAAAAATTGCATTGTGCTGTGCTGTGCTGAGCTGTGCTATGAAAAAAAATCTGTGTTGTGCTTTGCTGTGCTGTGCTGTACTAAGCTGTGCTATGGAAAAAAATCTGTGTTGTGCTTTGCTGTGCAGTGCTGTACTGAGCTGTGTTGTGAACAAAAAAAAATCTGTGTTGTGCTTTGCTGTGCTGTGCTGTACTGAGCTGTGTTGTGAAAAAAAAAAAAATCTGTGTTGTGCTTTGCTGTGCAGTGCTGTACTGAGCTGTGTTGTGAACAAAAAAAATCTGTGTTGTGCTTTGCTGTGCTGTGCTGTACTGAGCTGTGTTGTGAAAAAAAAAAAAAAATCTGTGTTGTGCTTTGCTGTGCTATACTGTACTGAGCTGTGTGCTATGAAAAAAAATCTGCTTTGTGCTTTGCTGTGCTGACTGTACTGAGCTGTGCTATGAAAAAAAATCTGTGTTGTGCTTTGCTGTGCTGACTGTACTGAGCTGTGCTATGAAAAAAAAATCTGTGTTGTGCTTTGCTGTGCTGACTGTACTGAGCTGTGCTATGAAAAAAAATCTGTGTTGTGCTTTGCTGTGCTGACTGTACTGAGCTGTGCTATGAAAAAAAATCTGTGTTGTGCTTTGCTGTGCTGTGCTGTACTGAGCTGTGCTATGAAAAAAAATCTGTGTTGTGCTGTGCTGTGAAAAAAATCTGTGGTGTGCTGTTGCTGTGCTGTGTTGTACTGTGCTGTGAAAAAAAATCTGCACTGTGCTGTGCTGTGAAAAAAATTTGTGCTGTACTGAGCTGTGCTGTGAAAAAAAAAATCTGTTGTGCTGTGCTGTGCTGTACTGAGCTATGCTGTGAACACATGCTGTGCTGTGCTGTGCTTTGTTGTGCTGTATCTTGCTGTGTTGTTCTGTGCTGTACTGTGGTGTATAATACTGCGCTGTGTTGTGCTGTGTTCTGCTGTGCTGTACTGAGCTGTGCTGTGGAAAAAAAATCTGTGTTGTGCTGTGTTGTACTGCACTGAGCTGTGCTGTGAAAAAAAAATCTGTGTTGTGCTGTGCTCTGCTGTACATAACTGAGCTGTGCTGTGAAAACATGCTGTGCTGCGCTGTGCTGTGCTGTGTCTTGCGGTGTTGTTCTGTGCTGTACTGTGTTGTATAATACTGCGCTGTGTTGTGCTGCGTTTTGCTGTACCGTGCTGTGTTGTTCCATGTTGCGCTGTACTGTGCTGTGCTGTGTTGTACTGTACCGTGCTGTGCTGCATTGTGCTGTGTTGTATTGTACCGTGCTGTGCTGTGTTGTATTGTACTGTGCTGTGCTGTGTTGTACTTGTACTGTGCTGTGCTGTGTTGTACTGTACCGTGCTGTGCTGCATTGTGCTGTGTTGTACTGTACTGTGCTGTGCTGTGTTGTGTTGTGTTGTACTGTGCTGTGTTGTACTGTACCGTGCTGTGCTGCACTGTGCTGTGTTGTACTGTACTGTGCTGTGCTGTGTTGTGTTGTACTGTGCTGTGTTGTGTTGTGTTGTACTGTACCGTGCTGTGCTGCACTGTGCTGTGTTGTACTGTACTGTGCTGTGCTGTGTTGTGTTGTGTTGTACTGTGCTGTGCTGTGTTTAGTTGTGTTGTACTGTGCTGTGCTGTGTTGTGTTGTACTGTACTGTGCTGTGTTGTACTGTACCGTGCTGTGCTGCATTGTGCTGTGTTGTATTGTACTGTGCTGTGTTGTACTGTGCTGTGCTGTGTTGTACTGTACCGTGCTGTGCTGCATTGTGCTGTGTTGTATTGTACCGTGCTGTGCTGTGTTGTATTGTACTGTGCTGTGCTGTGTTGTACTTGTACTGTGCTGTGCTGTGTTGTACTGTACCGTGCTGTGCTGCATTGTGCTGTGTTGTACTGTACTGTGCTGTGCTGTGTTGTGTTGTGTTGTACTGTGCTGTGTTGTACTGTACCGTGCTGTGCTGCACTGTGCTGTGTTGTACTGTACTGTGCTGTGCTGTGTTGTGTTGTGTTGTACTGTGCTGTGTTGTGTTGTGTTGTACTGTACCGTGCTGTGCTGCACTGTGCTGTGTTGTACTGTACTGTGCTGTGCTGTGTTGTGTTGTGTTGTACTGTGCTGTGCTGTGTTGTGTTGTGTTGTACTGTGCTGTGCTGTGTTGTGTTGTACTATACTGTGCTGTGTTGTACTGTACCGTGCTGTGCTGCATTGTGCTGTGTTGTATTGTACTGTGCTGTGTTGTACTGTGCTGTGCTGTGTTGTACTGTACCGTGCTGTGCTGCATTGTGCTGTGTTGTATTGTACTGTGCTGTGTTGTATTGTACTGTGCTGTGTTGTGTTGTACTGTGCTGTGCTGTGTTGTACTGTACCGTGCTGTGCTGCATTGTGCTGTGTTGTACTGTACCGTGCTGGGCTGTGTTGTACTGTACCGTGCTGTGCTGCATTGTGCTGTGTTGTACTGTGCTGTGTTGCACTGTCTCTGTGCTGAGTTCTACTCTGTTTATCGTATGGCATGTATCGTAGTGTGTTTTTTTTGTATCAACTGAATCACCACAACTCACTAAGCCCAATTCCAAAAAGTACAAAATTAGTAGTGGTAGTCATCCATTTTTGCTGGTAAAAATAGTCTCACAAACACACACACACCCACTTACACACAACCTCACACACACACACACACACACACACGCACATGCAAGCATACACACACATGCATAGGCACACACACATGCATAGGCGCACACACATGCACACAGAAACATTTTCACACACAAGCACATGCACACACACACAGAGACACACACACACAAACGCTCACTCTCTCACTCTCACACACAGAATCAGGAACACATGCATACATACATGCACGCACACACACACACACACACACACACACACACCCATCCCCCTCCCAAAAACGTGTACTTACGTTGTGCAGCTGGTTTCTGTTGTGCCAGTCCCACAGAGCTCTGAAAGGCAAACAGACAGATCTTTTCAAAGCAGTTTTCAACATACTACGACCAATAAACATAACACTCTGTGGAGTGGTGGCCTAGAGGTAACGCGTCCGCCTAGTAGGAAGCGAGAGAATCTGAGCGCGCTGGTTCGAATCACGGCTCAGCCGCTGATATTTTCTCCCCCTCCACTAGACCTGGAGTGGTGGTCTGGACGCTAGTCATTCGGATTTGACGATAAACCGAGGTCCCGTGTGCTAGCATGCACTTAGCGCACGTAAAAGAACCCACGGCAACAAAAGTGTTGTTCCTGGCAAAATTATGTAGAAAAATCCACTTCGATAGGAAAAACAAATAAAACTGCACGCAGGAAAAAATACCAAAAAAATGGGTGGCGCTGTAGTGTAGCGACGCGCTGCGCTCTCCCAGGGGAGAGCAGCCCGAATTTCACACAGAGAAATCTGTTGTGATCAAAAGAAACACAAATACATGCAAATACAAATACAAAAACACTCTATAGTCACTGAACCATCTAAAAGACCTTCCTGGTGACAAAACACTGAAACACAGACATCTCACGGTCATTTCAGAACTGATGATGATATGATGACGCACCTCACTGTAATTTCAGAACAACTTATGATGAGATACATTATATGCTTCTTTTTTTTTTTTTAACTTTAAAAAAAAATTGTACAATACAACAGTCAGTCATGTGGCAGTATTTTTCTGAACTTTTCACTTTACATGTAAACAACTCCTGTGAGATCCAAGCTGTTTTCTGTATACAGCATCTCACTCTGCAAGTAAACATCTCCTGTGATAGGGTGGGCGGCATATCAGGGTGGGTGGGTTGGGGGTTGGGGGTGGGGGGGGGGTGATGGGTCGAAGTTGTTTCAGGAGAATGGGGGGGGGGGGGGGGGGAAGGGGGTGGAGGTGATTGTACATGTTTAAAAAAAAAAAAGTGGTAATTTTTAAATGTATTTGCAGATAACTGTCTACTGAGCTTACTAAAGTGTTTAGCCACGTATTTGTTGAAATATCGTGTTTAATGCATTCTTTCTGTACCTGCATTTATCTTCTTCTTTTTTTTAATTTTTATTTTTAATTTCATTTTTAAAGAATTTCTGATAACTTGGAATAGGGTACCTTGTTCTGAAAATCAATGTTTCTTAATGTATGTGGTAGAATTAAAACATATCTCTTTTATAATATCCAAGAATGTAATATTTTTATTACACATAATGCTACTGAAGAATTCATAATAACGAAATGATGATTTTATCATAGCGTCTTTTATTCGGAAATAGCGCTTCTTAGATTTTCTTTAAGATCCCTGTTATAATTTCTTTTACCAGAAATAGCGCTTCTTAGCTTTCTTTAGAATACATGTTATAATTTCTCTTACTGTGTTATAAAGCATGTTGTTAAGCTTTTACCACTTGAATATCTGAATTCAATCTTTTCACTTTTAAGTACAAATTTTGCTATGTTTATATATATATATATATGTTAGACTCATTTTTTGACTGAGAGACTGATTGGTGTGAGGGACGAGCCTTTGAATGCACATGTAATTTCCAATCAGATTAATAAAGATTGTATTGTATTGTATTGTATTGCATTGTATTGTTTATCTCAGCTGTTTTCTGCATTCAGTATCTCACTGTTGCGTGATCCAGCTCTCTTAGTTCCTACTGCAGTTCACCACTCTGTACACTGATGTCTCATCAACATTATACTGCCACACATCCAAGCTGTCCCTGCTTGCCACGAAATCCCTCCAACTGAACGTCTCTATTTATCATTAATGTACTGGTGTGTGTGTGTGTGTGTGTGTGTGTGTGTGTGTGTGTGTGTGTGTGTGTGTGATATCATCAATCATATACATACATAGATATATATATATATATATATATATATATATATATATATATATACGAGGGTCATTCAATAAATAAGGTGAATTTTTCGGTATATATATATATATATATATATATATACACACTGCAAATCTTTTAAAAATTTATGTATATTCCAATACCTATAATAATGATATTATCATTATCAATAATGATGATGAAAAATTCATACAGCGCTTTTCCATGTAAAACATGCTCAACTGCACTGTACACTGTAAAAAAATTTGTTGAGTTAAAACATGCACTTAGACGCTTGAATGACAACTTAGATACATAACCCTGCACAAACAACCAGCCAAACACCAACAGTAATTCATGTATGTACAGACACAAAACCACATCACACACATCACTCAACATATACATCAAACATGATAATACCTATTATATTAAAATCTCATATCACAATACCGACATAACAACACTTGAAGCCATACCACAACATTTCAAACCAAATCTGAATACCTAAAAAAATAATCGCATACATCACAATGTTGGAATCATGAACAACGCAAATCACAAGACTCAAAAATCACTCTCACTCTCCCTCCCTCCCTCCCCTCCACACAACACCTCAACAACACAGGCTACACAGAAACACAGAAACAAGCACACATTCACTTCACGTGTTGCAGACGTCAAGAGATGTGAAATTCAGTACCAGAACCATAATCAAAACACAGGTAAAAAGTATGTATGTGTGTGGGAGTGAGTGCGAGTATATACGTGTGTTTGCAAGAGAGAGAGAGAGAGAGACACACACACACACACACAGAAAGACACAGAGACAAAGAGAGAGACAGACTGAGAGAGAGAGACTGAGAGAGAGAATGTGTGTGTGTGTGTGTGTGTGTGTGTAGAGTGTGTAGAGTGTGTGTTTACATGTGTATGCATTCATGTGTGTATGTTTCTCAGCGCTCACTGACTGAAACGCTGATATCATAACAAGCAGCATGGCACTGCACTGAAAGAATTAAAACTATCGAGCTGCTGAATAATGGTCCAAATTAACTGAGCTGAATAATGATGCTGTCTGTCAAAGGATAACATAATGCAGCATGCCCTCATATATGTGGTTAAAGAAAGGAGAAGCGGTCTGCACTAGTGCAAATACACACATGGCCATGTTTCCACATGCAAATGTCGGAAATTTCATTTCTCCATCTAACAGTCTTCAGCTGCCTTTTTACGGGTGGTCATTAACAAAAGCTATCTTAAGGTATCTTATTTGCATAAATGCATAATCCTTCAAGTCAACACTATGGTATCTTATTTGTGAAAATTGTTCAATACTTCAGGTCAGCTCTAATTTGGACACCTGAAATAAGCCAACATCAACATAATGTTTAATATACACTGTACAAAATAAGCTTACGGATGGTACTCATACTGTTTTTCTAATGTAACAGTCATATCTTCATTACCATTCAATACAAAGCTTGTTTCACAAGCGTGATACACCACCACTGACAACAAACAAACAACAAAAAGCAAGAAATTGACATTCTGAAATGAATGAAGACATCAGACTATTTCATTTCATCCATCAAGACCAGTTTTCAAACAAGACAGGCAATACAGAGAGACAGACAGACAGCCAGCCAGCCAGCCAGAGATGGAGACAGAGACAGAGACAAAGAAACAGAAACATAGTAAACAAAGTACCATAATGACAAATGTTGTATCTTCCAAATAAACTGAGTTTTACAGCAGAAAAAGAGACAGACAGATAGACAGACAGACAGAGATAGGGACAAAGATAGACAGATATAGGGACGGAGACAGACAGACAGACAGAGAATGAGAGCCCTGTGCCCAAGCAGTATGATTATCAGCTCTACAAGGGGGACAAGCCAGGGGCAGTAATGCAAATCCATGAAAAGCAAGAGCAATTTTTTTTTTTTTTTTTTAATACTTTTTTCTGACTTCATGGACATTCACTCCTATTTAATGGTGGGCTTTTTACGTGTGAGACCATTTTTATCCCACCATGTATGCAGCCACACACTGTTTTCCGGGGATGTGCATCCTGGGTATGTTCATGTTTCCACAAACCCATTAAAGACTGACATAGATTCAGTGTAATTAATGTAAGTATTTGGGATTGTTGTTGTTTTTATAATGTGCATACACATGGGAGATTAAGGCACTAGCAGGTCTGCACTTACACTGACCTGGGAGATCAGAAATATTCCCATCTTTAATTCCTCAGACTGAAAGTCGAACACGTTTCCCCCCTACAATATTGCAGTCATCAAAAATAAGAGCTGAACGAACTAGTACATAGCAAAATGCAAACTGAACACTTCTCAATCCACAGTACAAAAAAGACAAATCAGTTTTCAAATAATATGTCATCTGCAAACAGGAAGAAACAAGTAAAATAATACCCTCTAAACAGTGTGATGTCAAAATGTGAACCTCTGTTTACCCTATCAGCTGCCACTTTCAATTTCAATCCTTTGGATTAGATCTAGATCTTTTTTCCTCCGATACAGACTGGTGCTTTCTGCACCCATGAGTCCTCGATAAAGTATGTGCTGTTAAAACATGGATCTACCTCTGAAAACAAACTATATCTGAGGACTACAGTTTTGTTGTTTTTATTGGGGTTTTTGTTTGTTTGGTTTTGGTACACGAGATGCTTTTCGCAGACGAGGCAGCTCTGACAACTCACGCTGAGGAGGCACTCCAGCGACTCATCAATCGCTTCACCCAAGCATGCAGAGAGTTTGGCTTGACTAATAGTCCGAACAAGAACAAGAACAAAACTTTAATCTCCAGGCCTCCGGCCCCTAGAAAGAGGTCAAAAGTACACAATATGGTGATCACTCAGCCACAACAAAATGTAAAATACGTACTAACTTAACCTGTAGAACAAAAGTGCTTCTTGTGCATAGTAAATTAATTCTAACTTTCATCATTGTTGTCACAGAATTCCTGTCATATCTTCAGGGCATTAAATATATAAATGCATAGTTTACGAATACTGTAAACAGAACCATTCTTCATCAAGTGAACAAACGATTGACCTTCAGAGTTCAGATGTTTTTGCTGCAGGTTATTGTAAAGGACACAATTGTTTATAAAATGGTTTTCATCTTCGATTACATTACAACGTTTACATGCAGAAGACTAATGTCATGGGCCAGGACATGAGCAGCACCCTAAGCATGTCCACTGGTGACTTCACACTCGAGGTCGTGGAGGACTTCACATACCTCGGCTCCACCATCTCCAGTAGCCTCTCCCTGGACGCTGAGCTCAACAAGCGGATTGGCAAAGCAGCTACAGCCATGGCCCGCCTGGCAAAGAGGGTCTGGGTCAATCCCATGTTGACCATCAACACCAAGATGCAGGTGTACCAAGCCTGTGTGCTTAGCACTCTGCTCTATGCAGCAAGACATGGACCCTCTACTCTCGCCAAGAACGCAGACTCAACACATTTCACCTGCGCAACCTCAGGAGAATTCTGGGCATCACGTGGCAAGACCGTGTACCAAATAAGAAAGTCCTTGACCAGGAAGGCATCTCCAGCATGTTTGCACTCCTGACCCGGCGCCGTCTGCGGTGGCTCGGCCACGTCAGGCGAATGGATGATGGGCGAATCCCCAAGGACATCCATTATGGCGAGCTCGCCACTGGTTCCAGACCTGCAGGAAGACCTGTCCTATGCTACAGGGACCTCTGCAAACGAGACATGAGGGCAGGTGACATCGACCCAGCAGGTTGGGAGGTGGTGGCTGAAGACCGCAACAGCTGGAGAAGGACCGTGAAGTCATGTGTCCAGAGGAACGAGTGAAAGAGAGAACAGCACTGGGAAGAGGGAAGAGAGCGCAGACGCAAGAGGGAAGACTCTGTACCCTCTGAGCCACTGGGTGCGACTTTCAACTGCAACAGAGCCTGCCAATCCAGATTTGGACTGTACAGCCACAGCAGGCGCTGCAACTCAACAATCTGACTAAACCAGGTGCAGAGTTCCACTGTCTGCTGAGACAGATGGACGCCAACAACAAATGGGTTTTTGGTTTTTGTTTTTTTGTTTTTGTATTTGTTTCTTGTTGTTAATTATATCTGCAGAAAACACACAAGACCTTTTTTTTTTTTTTTTTTTTTTAATCCTTGTCCACACAGGGAATTTTATTCTTCTTCATTTTATTTTTTTCTAACTTTGTACATGTTTCTCATTGTGAATTAAGCCTGAAGACGACACACACATGCAAGTCTAAAATTCCGCTGTGTGTTCTGCATTGCCCATTAATTAATTAATTAAATAGAAACCTGCATTCTGTGATGTGTACCTGTTTTGGGGCACACCTCCACAACACCTGTAATCTTTTTTCTTTTCTTTTTTTTTGTTTTTTTTTTTTTTAGGATCCATGAAAGCTGGTTCAAGCAAGCCATGAAACTAATACACAGGTGGGGGAGTGTGTGGGAGATGGGGATTGGGTGGGGGTGCAACAGGATGAGAGGGATGGCATTATGGATATATATAAATATATATATATATATATATATAAACAGTGCATTAGGAATCTGTTAGGGATTTTGAAAATAATGGGTTTAAAAAAACATGTATATATAAAAAGTGCAGAGCGGGGTGGGGGGTTGGGGGGGAGGGGGCAGGAACAAAAAGGGATTAAAAACACACACATACACACACACTTATACTATCTATATGCCTATACTTTTAAATATATATATATATATATATATCTCCATCTATCTATAATATATATATATATATATATTTACACACACACACACACACACACACACACACACACACACACACACACACACATATATATACATATATAGAACCTGTAATGAAAAGTTAACTTTTTAGGAGAAAAAAAAAAATCAGTATCAAAGTAGTCAAATAGCAATAAAAAGTACACTAACAATCGATAAGCAGACACCTGAGAAGTGCCCATCACCACCATCACGGCTGAGATGTGTACCGTTATGTTTTGGTGGAAAAAAAACCATCTCTCTCTGTATACCTTACGTTCATCTGTGCTTGTAAGGACCGCATGATAAGCTGAGAAAGTGAGACGGCTGACCATGCAAGCAGAGGAGGGAACCGGGCAGTGAAAACAACCCATGGGTCTTAACAGACGAATGACTGACGCAAACAAAACAAACAAAAAAAAGTCTAAAAAAAATAACAAAACAAAATAAAGATAATAACACTTATTACAATTACAAGATAAAACAAAAGAGAGGCAAGGCCTTCAAGACTCACTTGTGATACACTTAAAAAAAAAAAAATCCAAGCTTTTTATGTATTGAGTTTAATTTCAAAATGTAATGTTTAAGATGAAAAAGATCAGTTTAAAGCAAATTAAGTCCCCTAGCATTAATTACAGATTAATTTCCCTTTTTTACCTCTGCACCAAAATGTTTGCAAAATAAATAAAACTTCCATGCTTAGCAAAAGAAGTTCCTGTTTGAACAAAAAATGATAATAATGACTGCTCTTGTTGTTGGGTCAGAATATCAGATCAAAGTGCCAAGTTCAGAGAATACAAAAAATAAAATATAACAGTAAATGCAGTTTGCATATAATTAGGCTTCATTTTTTATTTGTTTGTGCCCATTCCAGAGGTGCAATATTGTTTTAAACAAGATGACTGGAAAGAACTGAATTTTTCCTATTTTTATGCCTAATTTGGTGTCAACTGACAAAGTATTTGCAGAGAAAATGTCAATGTTAAAGTTTACCATGGACACACACACACACACACACACACACAGACAACCGAACACAAGTGAGTCAAAGAAGAAGCATGTTTCATAAATTCTTTCTAAAAGCCAGAGGAAGAAAAATAAGCACACACCACACAACACCCTGAAAGCTTTCTAGGGCATTTGAACTGTTCTCATGCCTAGCACCAGCAAACACAACAACGATGACCCGCCTTCCCAAGGAGACAAAACTTCTGTGGGTTGACATCATTTACTTCCAAAACTGATTCATAAAAGCTACTGCTCTTCAGACTCAGAAACTAAAGACTACAATTATAACATAACAAAGAAAGAAAGAAAACAAGGACGGGAAGCCAAGGATGAAACAAAAACGACACCGTGGTCCCAACGTTAGAATACTTTGGCTGTGTTCATTCAGTTAAAAGGTTTTTTTTTAAGAGAAAAGAACATAACGTTTGAAAACAATGATCACAATGGAATCAGCTTTAATAAAGCATACACTGCAATGATAAAGGCCCCAAGAGGAACGAAATGTTTCTACGAAATAATTATTGGAAAACCAGAAAAACCAAATGCCTGTAAAAATTGGGACTTGATTTTTGAAAACAAACTTGATTGGAAAAACATTTTTTTCAATTAAAAAAAAAAAAAATCCATGAGATAAGATTAAAATGGTTCCAGATGAAAATTAATTATCATATTCCTGTGACAAATTTGGTTTTGATGAAGATGGGAATACTCCCAGATAATATGTGTAATTTTTGTAAGGAAGAAAGAGATACAATTCTGCATTGTCTATGGGAATGTAACCATATACAACATTTTTGGAAGGAGATTTTGAGATATTTAAAAGAAGTGTGTTTACACTGTGATAGACTTAACCTGAATGACACACTGGTGCTTTTTGGACATAACAAAATGAAAACTGATGAATGTTTCTCATATATTTTATTGATAGCTAAATTCTGTGTATACAAATGTAGAATCAACAAAGTAAAACCAACACTACAAATGTTCAAAAAAGACTTCAAACAGGCATATGAAGTTGACAAGTATGCCTTTAACATAACTATGGAATATAATAAGTTTGTGGAAAAATGGGCACTTCATAACTGTTTAATACAAGATTAAGCTAATACAATGCTACCTTGGAATTTTGCCATGGAACATATATTGTTTTGCTGTCGTGGACAGTACTTAGAACTTAATTATATGCTTACCCTATACTTTCTAATGCACAAAACACATAAATTCTGTATCTGTAAACCCTTGTCTGAATAAAAAATGTAGAAAAAAAATGACACTTTGCAAATGTAAGATTCAATTCAAATTCAGTAGCATTCAGTATGATCAACATATCAACCATCTGAAAACCTAGATCATGGCATGATTCTGATATATGCTGGCATAGTAAAACCTAGATCATGGCATGATTCTGATATACGCTGGCATAGTAAAACCTAGATCATGGCATGATTCCGATATATGCTGGCATAGTAAAACCTACATCATGGCATGATTCTTATATGCGCTGGCATAGTAAAACCTAGATCATGGCATGATTCTGATATACGCTGGCATATTCAGCTTTTCTAAATGGGTTCAGAAGCATTAATAGCAAGACTGGTTGATACTCTGAAGCCAAAATCAGTTCAATACACTGGGAATGTAAAAAAAAAAAAAAAAATGTTTCATTTGGGTTGGAAGCACGGCAAACATCTGAAGACTTCATCTTTTCCTTACCTTACTTGTTTCACTAAAGTCAAGATAATTGTCTGAAATCATGGGAATGCAAATTACTGGTACTGACAAATCAAAATACAATATTTTTTTCACTCAAGTCAAGATAATTGTCTGAAATCATGGGAATGCAAATTACTGGTACTGACAAATCAAAATACAATATTTTTTCATTTAAGTCAAGATAATTGTCTGAAATCACGGGAATCCAAATTAAGGGCACTGATAAATCAAAATACAATATTTTACACAAAAGAACCGAAAAGCTTCCCTTTTACTTCAATTCAGGTGAACAGAACCAGGAGGAAGGTGGCAGAATGGTTAAGACGCTCAGCTGCCAATACAGAGAGTCCGTGAGGGTGTGGGTTCGAATCCCGCTCTCGCCCTTTCTCCTAAGTTTGACTGGAAAATCAAACTGAGCGTCTAGTCTTTCGGATGAGACGATAAACCGAGGTCCCGTGTGCAGCACGCACTTGGCGCACTGAAAAAGAACCCATGGCAACGAGAGTGTTGTCCTCTGGCGAAATTACGTAAAATGAAATCCACTTTCATAGGTACACAAATATGTAAGCATGCACTCAAGGCCCGACTAAGCGCGTTGGGTTATGCTGCTGGTCAGGCATCTGCTCAACAGATGTGGTGTAGCGTGTATGGATTTGTCCGAACGCAGTGACGCCTCCTTGAGAAAGTGAAACTGAAACTGAAACAGAACCAGCCTGAATGCAGAAAATATTGCTTACAAACAAGGATAACTACTGATTTCTCCTCCAAAACAAAACCCCAGTTCCATAAATAAATGTTCACAAAAGCTTTGCAACTTCTATGCTTTTAGACCTTCGCATAGCACAGAACCAATTTTACATTAAACAATTACTTTCAAATCAAAATTATTAGTAGTATTGCACAGGCAAACTCTCTTGTACCATTTCAAGTGCACTGTGTTCCGTACAATTTTGAACAAAACAGAATTTTTCAACCCCCAGAAACAGAGGTACACCAACATCTAACCTCACCTCACCCCCAACATCCAGTCCCACCCCATCTCCAGACTGCCACAGATATACACGCAAATTCCATCTCCTAGCTGACAGACGCATCCTGCCTCGTCTCCTCTAAAACTGACAGAAACAGTCCATGATATCCGACGGGCGCAATAGCCAAGTGGTTAAAGCGTTGGACTGTCAATCTGAGGGTCCCGGGTTCGAATCACGGTGACAGCGCCTGGTGGGTAAAAGGGTGGAGATTTTTACGATCTCCCAGGTCAACATATGTGCAGACCTGCTAGTGCCTGAACCCCCTTCGTGTGTATATGCAAGCAGAAGATCAAATACGCACGTTAAAGATCCTGTAATCCACGTCAGCGTTCGGTGGGTTATGGAAACAAGAACATACCCGGCATGCACACCCCCGAAAACGGAGTATGGCTGCCTACATGGTGGGGTAAAAACGGTCATACACATAAAAGCCCACTCGTGTGCATACGAGTGAACGCAGAAGAAGAAGAAAAGTCTATGATATCCCAAAACTGACCCTCTATTTCCAATCTTCTGGAAAGTTTGTATTTTATATCGCACTGCACCCTCAATCTGGTGAATGCATACCATCAGATTTTCCAGCAAAGTTAAGGTGAAATTCCATAGGCCTCAAAAACTATTGCGAGCTCACATGTGAACTTCACATTGAAAGAAAAAAAATTGTATCAACCTCTTTGTCATTGTGTAAATTCATAGAACCAAATTTCACTCGAACTTTTCAGACTTTTGCTTCGAGACTTTTCTTTTGCACAAGGGAGCAAAACGTTTGACTTCGCATACAAATTCTAACAATCTTTGGGCTGATCCCTTCTCAGCTGAGGAAGTATTTGTTGAGATCCCCCTCCACCAAGTATGTTACTTGTCCGTTCTTAGAAGTATGTATATCTTGAAGATATTTTGGCACAGATTGCTTGCTCTTATTGGACTGGAACCAGTTTTACTATCAAAACTGGCAGGTAAATTTTGCATCTATGGGTGGACAGCTCTTTTTTCTTGCAAATTTGGCACGAGTTTGTCACATGCTAATTTCACATCATTTTTCTTCGGGTCTTTGGAATTTATCCTTTACGAAGATGCTCAAAAAAAAAAAAAAAAATCATTCACCCATTCATCCCACCATTATTGTTCACACAAAACTTTAATATTTCCCATGAAAAAGATACCCAGTATCAAGACTCATTTCTCAGTTCAGACTATTCACATCTCAGTTACTGTTTTGGATTTTCATAGCAAAATGAATGTTTACAAAAATGTAACCAATAAACAACCAAGCAAATAAATAAGATAGGCCGCAAAAAAAAAAAATTAAAAAAAATGGCACAGCCTCAAAGTTTAACAAAACATCAAACTTTCAAGGACTTTAATCTGAAAGTAACTTACTTGGTTTGATGGCAGAGGCTTCAGGATGCAAATACTCAGCTTCGGCATTCTACGGTCACATGACAAGCAACAAAAATGATAATACAAACAAGGTTGAGATGGTCAATGCCTAAGAATGAACTTCCAGACAAGCCATTCCAATTTTTCTTCAGCCAGTAATGATGATGATGATGATAATAATAACAATGACAACAACAACAATAACAATAACAATAATGATAATAATAATGATGCTGAACAATTTTCTCACGGACAGGAGGAAACCTGTAAACTGCGATGTGCCGAAAACAGCAGTTCATCTTACTTTCTTAGTAGCTTCCCTTCCATGTTCACACACATGCTCTGAATCAGAATGTAACTGATACATCACAAGATCTCTCTCATCTTATAAGATGGGGTGGACAAAACAACAATAACAACAACAACAACAAGAGAGGCAAGGCCTTCAAGACTCACTTGTGATACACTGGAAAAAATATAACAGTAAATGCAGTTTGCAAAAAATTAGGCTTCATTTTTTATTTTTTGTGCCCATCCCAGAGGTGCAATATTGTTTTAAACAAGATGACTGGAAAGAACTGAATTTTTCCTATTTTTATGCCTAATTTGGTGTCAACTGACAAAGTATTTGCAGAGAAAATGTCAATGTTAAAGTTTACCACGGACACACAGACACACACACACAGACAACCGAACACCAGGTTAAAACATAGACTCACTTTGTTTACACAAGTGAGTCAACAAAAAGAAACTGAGAGAGAGAGAGAGAGAGAGTCATCAACTGCCTCTGTGCCTCAAGTCCAAAGCAGATGAGCTTGGGGCAGCTGTCACCTGGGCTATACTCATACCTGCACAACCCTGAACCTTCAAAAAAGAGAGAGAGAGAGAGAAAAAAAAAGTGCCCCCAAGACCTGTATGCAACTGAGGTGAAAAAAATAACAACAACAACAAAAAAACCCCTTTTGCCCTTATACAGTGGATGATAGTAATAGGAATGATAATAATGTGAAGGCACTATCCCCACCTTTAACTCTTTCCATACGAACGGCGAAAGAGACGACGTTAACAGCGTTTCACCCCAATTACCACCATCAAAATATTGCAAGCGGAAGGCTCTTATACTGAAGACGTGAATGTTTACAAAGAATACCACAATTCTGATGACGGAAGCTATAGGTTGGGTCATTCAGACACCCACTGGACATCCGAGGAGTCTGTATAGAGGAGAAGAGAGGACTGGCTGTACTGAGTGAGTTAAGAGCAGGTTCACTGCCCGTTACAGTAAAAAAAATATATATAGTAGAGCAGTTAGAAATTCACTTCACTTGAATGTGCCCTGATTATAATAATAATGACGATGATGATGATGACGATAATGATAATAATAATGATTACAATAAAATAATTAAAAATTATAATGAATGGCATTCGTATAGCGCATTTCTCTGTGCAAATCTAGCCTCAGTGCGCTGGCAGTGTTCCATTCAGACACAGCCATGCCGAAAAATGACTAACCACGCTAAGCCACACACACACACACACACACACACACCTATGAACAGAAAACAGTTCAAATAAACAGTGGAGAGAAAAAAATCACAAATACTCTCTAACTAGTAGCCTCAGCAACTGTTGCAATTCAGTCCCTCTTCATGTACCTTTGTCACATCTGACAGGATGCATTAAACAGCTCACTAGAGTGAAGTTAAGGCCCAACACTCGGCTTATATCACACAAGTTTACATTTGGGCCAACAGCAAAGTGAGAGCTGTATCAATGGTTTCTCCAGTCAGTGGGAAACCATTTACAGCTTAGTCTTTTGTGAAGGACTATGACTCTCAAACTAGGAGGCAAAATTGCACTGGCTCTTAGTGCTGCAGCCTTGTGGGCTAGATGGCCTTTGGGAACCATCCCAACACCGACTGTCCTAAAACCCTCTTGGCCGAGAGAATGGGGATGTACTTGAGCAAGAAACTCTCCACTATAATCAATTTCTAGCCCAAATAGTCGGAACAGCAGTTGCCTCCTCTGCTGTTCTGATGGTCATAGTCGGACACGACTGACTGTCATATATATATATAGAGAGAGAGTGAAGTTATGTGCACTTCACACTATCTTTTTTTTTTTTTTTTTGTTTTGTTTGTTTTCAATAAATTGTGTCAGTCTAATCACTTCAAAGAAGAAAGAAAAAGTTGAGTGCAGAAAATAAACTTCAGCATTCAAAGGTTAGATTCTAAAGCCCACACAAAAGCTAGGCTTGTGCACCTAATCACCTACACCACCAATGGATTAATCCGGTATCTCTCACAAACAAAACACCTTTACATAATCAATGAGAGAGAGCAAAACATGAAAAAATGTTGTTTTGTTTTGTACAGGTGTGTGTTGTTCCTACAGTAAAACCATTTTGTAACATCACAATAGTCACGTTTGTCAAAAATTCAAATGGATACACAGACTGAGTAGTTCAATAAGCATTAGACATTCAATATCAGTGCGTAGGAACATTTCAGACACTTTTTAACACGCCAGCACATACAGTCTGTTCTCTCTATCCCCCCACAGCACAACAGTCACACACACACACACACACACACACACACACACACACACACACACACACACTTTGATACAAAGTACTCTACTTCAGAGTGGACAACTACTTAATAATCATAAAATTGGTTGACTTTATATCTTAATCATGGTGCAGCATTGTCATTGTCACTGTTTTGATCAATTAATAACAATGCAAGTTGCAGGGGAACGGGAGGCTGTAAGAGGCAAATCATTTACGACTACATCTGTAATTACCAGTACCACATCTTTATCATCATGTGTCAACCAGAGAGCTAATTGGAACCCAGTTGAAGTTCTGGAAATTTAACAAACAATGAGGCCAGGAGATGAAAATGATTAACAAATAGTGAAGAGTGGCAACTCTCTCCATTCACAAGGTACACAACTCCAAATCAGTGCTGCTTACGCTACCGATTCAGCTAATTAACAAATAGTAAAGAGTGGCAACTCTCTCCATTCACAAGGTACACAACTCCAAGTTAGTGCTGCTTACGCTACCGATTCAGCTAATTAACAAATAGTAAAGAGTGGCAACTCTCTCCATTCACAAGGTACACAACTCCAAGTTAGTGCTGCTTACGCTACCGATTCAGCTAATTAACAAATAGTAAAGAGTGGTAACTCTCTCCATTCACAAGGTACACAACCCCATGTCAGTGCCTCTTACGCTACCAATTCAGCTAAAAAACTGAATTGGTAGCATAAGCATCACTGACTTGGAGTTGTGGACATGGTGAATGGATCGAGTTACCCTGATTTATGTTCATTTTTTACATTATTCAAGCTCAAGACTTCCATGAACAGAAAAAGAAAAAGAAAAAAAAAAAATTCTATTGCGTAGACTTTTCATAAATACTGTGATGTCCGATAGAGTTACCCTGATTTATGTTCATTTTTTTACATTATTCAAGCTCAAGACTTCCATGAACAGTAAAAAAAAAAAAAAAAAAAAAAAAAAAAAAAAAAATCTATTGCGTAGACTTTTCATAAATACTGTGATGTCCGATAGAGTTACCCTGATTCATGTTCATTTTTTTACATTATTCAAGCTCAAGACTTCCATGAACAGTAAAAAAAAAAAATCAAAAAAAATTCTATTGCGTAGACTTTTCATAAATACTGTGATGTCCAGACCTTGGATTTGCCTTCTGTAAACGTGAAACTGCACCACTAATATTATGAAGCCCATTACACGGAGCATCTGGGTAATAAACCTGATGACCAGAACTTCAGAAAAAGCAAACTGGTTAGGGGTGAGAGGAGGGGGGGCGAGGGGGGAGGAACGCAAGTGGTATCACAGGAGAAGCATTAAAATGGTAATTACAAGTTACGTTTCAGATGATCTTTTACTAATCTTTGACTATGTGTTTATACATATGTATGTGTACATAACTACATACATGTATATGAATGTGTATTGTGTGTGCGTGTGTTTATGTAAGTTTGTGCCTGCCGATGTGTGCGTATGTGTTAGGATAGCTGTTAGATACACATGTATGTTAAAATGTATGTATGCAGTGTGTGTGTGTGTGTGTGTGTGTGTGTGTGTGTGTGTGTGTGTGTGTGTGTGTGTGTGTGTGTGTGTGTGTGTGTAGTCACATTTTGGTGTGTGTATGTAACATAGATATAATGTTTTATGTTAACAAAAGCGTTTTTGTAAAGCACCTACAGCAGATTTCTGGATAGTGTGCTATATAAGTATCCATTATTATTATTATTACTATTATCTTTAAGAGGAAAAAAAAAGGCAAGTAAATAATTAAAACAAATACAGAAATCATGTTTTATTTCAGTCTAAATGCACAGAGTAAGTATCTGTTCAATGAATCAGAAAATGAGCGCAGCAAGGAAAATCACCACAGTCAATACAGATTATACGCAAATGGCTGATGCAGTTTTACCTCCCGACATTACCAAGCTGAAAACATGCACACTCATCCACTGTACATACATGTGTCCGTTTCACCCAGCCACCCAGGCAGTCCCATAAACATATACAAATGCTACGCAGATGGTCCAAAATTCATGTACGCACATGCATTCGCGCACACACGCGCGCGCACACACACACACACACATACGTGAGCGTATACACAAACGATTTACACATGAACACATAGCACGTTCACACAAGCACGTACATGCCCACATGTCAAACATATACTCATGCCAGCATGTCTGCAAAATAATGTAACACACACACACACACACACACACGAGTGCATGCATGTGCGTGCATGTGTGTGTGTGTGTGTGTGTGCATACGTGCGTGTGTGCGTGCGTGCGTGCGTACATGCATGCGGTCACAAAACACACGCACACACAAAACTGGGAAATGAGGCAGAACACTTCCACTAACACTGACAGATTATCATCAAGAGGAGGTCAGAGGTCACAGGTCAGAGGAGGAAGGTGGCAGAATGGTTAAGACGCTCAGCTGCCAATACAGAGAGTCCGTGAGGGTGTGGGTTCGAATCCCGCTCTCGCCCTTTCTCCTAAGTTTGACTGGAAAATCAAACTGAGCGTCTAGTCTTTCGGATGAGACGATAAACCGAGGTCCCGTGTGCAGCACGCACTCACTTGGCGCACTGAAAAAGAACCCATGGCAACGAGAGTGTTGTCCTCTGGCGAAATTACGTAAAATGAAATCCACTTTCATAGGTACACAAATATGTAAGCATGCACTCAAGGCCTGACTTAAGCGCGTTGGGTTATGCTGCTGGTCAGGCATCTGCTCAACAGATGTGGTGTAGCGTGTATGGATTTGTCCGAACGCAGTGACGCCTCCTTGAGAAAGTGAAACTGAAACTGAAACTGAAACATCAAGACGAAAGAAGCCAACCATGCCTTCCCTGCACTGAAACAGTCACTGATGAAGCCTGTGATGCCCACACCCTTACACACACAGGTCAGTCCAGATTATTCATTTTGACTGAAGCCGACCATTCCTGACTACACTTGATAAGCAATACTGCTATAAACATGGTCAGTCCAGTGCACCAGGAAGCCATAATATTGCTTAATTGCTGTGATGTATCTGTAACTTACCTCTGACTCGTCGTTCATGATTTCATACACGTCATCCCTGGGCATGTTTTCCGGCTGAAACAAGATTCAAATTGTCAAAAAGAAACCCTGTCATTCTGGCAAGCAAGCACACACACACACACACACACACACACATACACACACACATACACACACACACAACACACATACACACACACACACACACACACACACACACAACACACACACACACAACACACATGCACACACACACACAAATACCCATGCATGCACACAGACACCGGCGTTTCTGTTTCAGTTTCTCAAGGAGGTCACCGCATTCGCCACAGTTGCTAGGCATATATGCCCTGACAGCAGCATAACCCGAATGGGCTAGTCAGGCACTTGAGTGCATGCAGACACATTTGTGTAGCTGCCAGAATGGATTTCTTCCACAGAATTTGGCCAGTGGGACGATACTTAACATTGCCATGGGTTCTTTTTCCAGTGTGTGCCAAGTGACATGCTGCTGCATGCTGCTCACAGGAAACGAAGTTTTTAATAATAATAATAATGGATACTTATATAGCACACTAGCCAGAAATCTGCTCTAGGTGCTTTACAAAAACGCTTTGTTAACATAAAACATTACATCTATGTTACATACACACACCAAAATATGACTACACACACACACACACACACACACACTGCATACATACATTTTAACAATACATGTGTATCTAACAGCTACCCTAACACATACGCACACATAGGCAGGCACAAACTTACATAAACGCACGCACACACAATACACATTCATATACATGCATGTAGTTATGTACACATACATATGTATAAATACATAGTCAAGCACAGCTAACGCAAAGGAAGTGGACCTGCCACAATTGAACTTACTGCTGAGGGAAAAGGTGAGTTTGGAGACGAGGTTTAAAAGATGCGAGGGAATCAGAATGACGGAGGTTATCAGGGAGTTTTTGTCTCATTCAAATGACTAGACGCTCAGTCACTTAATATTGCCATGGGTTCTTTTCCAGTGTGCCAAGTGACTTGCTACTGCATGCTGCTCACAGGAAACGAAGTTTTTGTCTCACTCAAATGACTAGACGCTCAGTTTGATTTTCCAGTCTTCTTCTTCTTCTGCGTTCACTCGTATGCACACGAGTGGGCTTTTACGTGTATGACCGTTTTTACCCCGCCATGTAGGCAGCCATACTCCGTTTTCGCTGACATGGATTACAGGATCTTTAACGTGCGTATTTGATCTTCTGCTTGCATATACACACGAAGGGGGTTCAGGCACTAGCAGGTCTGCACATATGTTGTTGACCTGGGAGATCGTAAAAATCTCCACCCTTTTACCCACCAGGCGCCGTCACCGTGATTCGAACCCGGGACCCTCAGATTGACAGTCTGACGCTTTAACCACTCAGCTATTGTGCCTGTCAATATTTTCCAGTCAAACCTGGGGGAGAAAGGGCAAGAGCGGGATTTGAACCCTGACCCACATGGACACTGTATTTGCAGGTAAGTGTCTTAAAACCATTCTGCCGCCTTCCTTCCTTCTGTCACAGGCACACATTCACACACACACAGAGACAAGATGCACATATTCACATCCATACACACACACACACAAAAAAACAACCAAACACTCACAGACATACACATTGCACACACAACACATGCACACACACACAAACACACAATTACCCCCTCCCCTCAACACACACAAAAATCACACACACCCCCACCCCTCTCCCCCTCCGCACACACACACAATCACCCACACACACAGGCACCACCACCACCACCACCCCCAAACACACACACATACAATCACCCCCCCACCCCCACACCACCCTCAACCAACACCCCCTCCCAACACACACACACACCCCAAACACCCCCCATACACCTCCCCCCATCCCTCCAACAAACACAACCGCCTCGCACCCCCAAACCCGCCTCCTCCACGCCCCCCCCCCCCCCCCCCCCACACACACACACAATCACCCCACTCACAGCGTGCTGAACAGGACGCTTTGGCAACTGTGGGGCAGCAGCAGCAGCAACAGGAGGAGGTGGGGGAGGCTGGTGGGCGTGTGAGTTCATGTACGATGGTCTCTCTGGCGCTGGCCGGTCCATTCTGGGAGGCCTGGGAGGCGGAGGGGGCGTGTTATCCTGAGGGGCTGTACGAAAACACTTTGTTGTTAGTTTCTTCTGGTCAGGTCACTATTCTTCTTCTTCTCCTTCTTCTTCTTCTCTTGTGTGCATGTCTGCCAAACGCATCCGTCCGTACGTGTACGAGCACATGCAAGCGCGTAGAAGCGTATGTTACCCGTGCGCTCGCACACACACACACACAACACACACAAACCCATGCACATGTATAGAAGCATACGCACAAACACACACACACGCACACACACATACGAACACCCGCATGCACAACACACAAACCCATGCTCATGTATAGAAGCACGCGCGCGCACGCACACACACACACAAGCCCACATTATGCAAATATGCTAAATAAATTTTCTAAAAACTAAATCATAACAGTTAATGACAATGCTAAATTGTATAAACTTGCTTTATTTCATTGAGTATTTGTACCACCTACAAGTGAATTATAAAAATTCAACACAGATGTTGGAACATCATTCTTTTTTCTTTTTTTTTTTTTTTTTTTTAAGAGAAAATACGTTTTGTAGTTTTATAACAATCTGGATACTTTGGGCATTTCATGATAAAATGAAATTCATCTCCACTGACATCTCTATTATGTTCCTTACAGATTTGTAATTCATGTGGTGTAGTTATGAGTACCTGTCAATTGATTAGGGAATTGCCAATAAATATATTTCCCATTGCACAGTTTCTAAACACTGGTTGTTGTTTTTTATTTTGGTTTTTTTGGTGGTGTTTTTTTTTGCTGCCCCATCATCTGCGCCATTTCAGTGGCATTACTTCCACGCTGCTCATTTAGATTCCCCCATACACGGCCACACCCGGGTTCGTCCGCCACAGTTCCAGCATCAGGGAACCATCGATGTTAGGTCGCCATGAGACCACACACCAGAGGAGACCCTGCACTGCTTTTGAGTCACTTCAGTGGTGTTCGGTGGTGCCTGTTCTGATTCAACGTACATAGGACACCACCTACTAAGCCCTCTACTAACGACAATAATGGCTTAGTCGTGGAGCCAGACTGAGTGAGCGTCCCCCCCCACCCCAGAGTGGAGACCGCCACCACATCCCTCAAACAACAGCCCTCCACTGGGGTTTTTTGCTTGTTTGTTTTTGCTGTGGGTTTGTTTTGTTTTTTTTCCCAGTTATCTGTCTCTGTTCCCTGGAATTTTTTTCTCTCTCTCTTTACAGTGAGAGTCTATGTTCACTGTGTGCATTCAAGTGATCTTATGGAGTCTCCTGTCGGTCCGACGGATGAGTAGGCAGGCAGGCTTTTCTGTCGGTGTGTGTCCTCATATGGGAGAAGAGGCCCGATTCTGGATGCGCAGCACTTCCCACAGGTGTTGCAAGGGAAAATGTCTCCAGAAGTTGAGCCCTGCTTCCTTCGCTCACGCTTCTCCTTAATGGCCAGCGTTTTCTTGTTTTCAAACGTCTTCATGCCACTAGAGCACAGCATCCTCCAGCGACAGCGGTCAAGGGCATCAGTTTCCCAGGAAGCGATGTCTGTGTCACAGGCTTTGAGGTTTGTCTTCACTGTGGCTGTGTTCACTGTGTGCATTCAAGTGATCTAAACCCCTCAAAACAGCCTTGTCATGCAGTCCCAAACCAAAATGGACCTCCATAGCAACATTGTCATCGTCATCCTCCTCCTTCATCATCATCATCAATATAAACAAAACAGTCTCAAAGTCTGTGTCCCTCATGCCCTGCTCTCATGGTGACCTCAGTTTCGATACCCCTCCACTTCCATGCTTGGGGTGAGTCATGTCAATGTCTTCAGTGTCGGCAGATTCATGGGGGGCTGTTGTTTGAGTGACGTGGTGGCGGTCTCCACTCTGGGGGGTGCGGGGGGGGGTGTGGGGGGAGACACTCACTCAGTATGGCTCCGCGACTAAGCCATTATTGTCATTAGTAGGGGGCTTAGTAGGTGGTGTCCTAAGCACATTAAATCAGAACAGGCACCACTGAACACCACCGAAGTGACTCAGCAGCAGTGCAGGGTCTCCTCTGGTGTGTGGCCTCCTGGTGACCTAACATCCATGGTTCCCTGCGGACTGCCGACGCTGGAACTGTGACGGAAGAACCCTGGATCTGGCCGTGTAAGGGGGAATCTAAATGAGCGGCGTGGGAGTAATGCCATTGAAGCGGTGCAGATGATGGGGCAGCAAAAACAACAACAACAACAAAAGTATGGCTGCCTAAAGGGCTGGGTAAAAATAACCCAAAAAAGAAAGCCTACACACAGAAATAAATGAACATGAGGGCTGTAGCCTGCAAATGCAGGAGAAATAACCCTTGAATTTGATACCTACTGGACAATTCTCTTTTTCAATCTTTTTTTTATTTTTTTATCAAAATCAATCACACAGATGAACTACATTCAACTGTATGCACTGACATACTTAATCCACCATTTAAACATTATCCAAAAAAACCCAAAAAAATCAAGAAAAAAAGTTGACCTCACATTAATCACAGGTGTGAAGAGATCCTAAAAATCTATTGTCAAATCAACCATGAATTGCAAGGTGTTGTTTTCAAATAAAATACTTTCTGAAACACTAAAATACTCACAGCAAGAGGTCTAGTACTTCCATTTACATTAACACCATCTAAGAACTCCACACCACATTTAGAATCGTTACACACACACACACACACACACACACATGCACACAAATATTAATTTTCACAAAACATACTCCAAAACAGTTTCAAAACTTGTAGGAATGAACAAATCATTTTATAGCAAAAAAAAAAAAAAAAAAAAAAAAAAAGTGCAGAAGCAATGGAAATACACATTCTCTTGCAACACTTTCAACAAAACCCGGAACAAATCGGGGAGAACCGTGACTAAACAATTGGCAAGAAACACAACATAAATACATTAAAAAAAAACTTGACAACCAAAACAACAAAAAAACAGCATGTGGAGGGGGTCAGGAAGGGGGGGGGGAGGCGTGGGCGTGGGAGTGTGGGAGGGGGGGGGGGGGACTACAAGGAGAAAAAAAACCCAAAAAGGTTGAAAACCAATCCAAGTGCCAAATAAAATGAAGGATGCATACAAAAAACAAAAAAAAATCAACCCAACTTAAGTACCAAATACCGTGAAGGATGTATACAACAACAACAACAACAACAAAATAACTGACTGGATGGTGCACATACAACAGAATGGTGAGGTTCTTCATGTGCAGTGTGGACTAGGCTGGCAATGGGGAAACAGGAACAAGAACAGTGTCTGTCACTCGGGGCCCAGTTTGAACAATTAAGCATCAGCATCATGCAACGGTTGCAGCAGGGGCTGGGTCGTGCGAGCGACCTTTGCAATGCTAAGTCTGCTGGGTCGTGCGAGCGACCTTTGCAATGCTAAGTCTGCTGGGTCGTGCAAGCGATCTTTGCAGTGCTAAGTCTGCTGGGTCGTGCAAGCGATCTTTGCAGTGCTAAGTCTGCTGGGTCGTGCGAGCGATCTTTGCAATGCTAAGTCTGCTGGGTCGTGCGAGCGATCTTTGCAATGCTAAGTCTGCTGGGTCGTGCGAGCAATGCAATGCTAAGTCTGCTGGGTCACGTGAGCGATCTTTGCAATGCTAAGTCTGCTGGGTCACGTGAGCGATCTTTGCAATGCTAAGTCTGCTGGGTCATGTGAGCGATCTTTGCAATGCTAAGTCTGCTGGGTCACGTGAGCGATCTTTGCAATGCTAAGTCGGCTTTTGTGTGATGAAGGTTCCGGACTTAGGCAACATTCTTAACGCTAAGCAAATCCGCACTGCTAAGTCTGCTTTGTGTGATGAACGGTTCCGGAGTTAGGCAACATTCTTAACGCTAGGCAAATCCGCACTGCTAAGTCTGCTTTGTGTGATGAACGGTTCCGGAGTTTGGCAACATTCTTGACACTAAGCAAACTTAGCGCTGCAAAGTTCACCCACACAACCCACCCCCTGAAGCATGAAGCTGCTGAAGGATGCCTTATACGTCAGATGTTACACTATGAAATGAAATGAAATTATGGTGCTTAGAGCCTCGCCGACCACTAAGCCCATCTCAAGGCAATCGCCACATTAATACCTACTACAAGGGTAAAAAAGCAAACAATAAAAACAAGTCACCACTTTAAGCCTTCCACTCAAAGTTTAAAAAAACCTTCCGTAGTTTAAAACCTTCAAATCTGATTTAAAATGTTCACTTCTTTCAAGAAGTCCATCAGCGCCCACGGAGGGGCATCGCGAAACAAGGTCTTCAAAGAAACCGCCGTGTAATGTCTGTGTCTAACGTCATGCAGATCCCAACAGTCAAGGAGCACGTGTTTCACGGTGAGAGGCTCATCACAGGGATTACATTGAGGGGCCTCTTCCCCATTCAACAGGTAAGAATGAGTAAAAAAAAAAAAGAAAAAAAAAAGTGTGCCCCGCATGCAGTCTGCACAGCACAGATGTTACACTATGAAACAGCATTGTACAGCATGTGTTCAACACACACTTGTCACCATGGGTGCGTGTGGCAGGGCCAGCTGAGCAGGTGCTCTACTTGGAACTTCATCAGCTAAAATACTGGCTTGTCAAGCACTTGTGAAATGCACATAAAGGACTTGTGTCCTCTTCCATCGGACAAGCAAAAGCTCCGAAGATGTATCACATAAATTTTGGTGGCCACGGTATGGATCTGTTTAAGTGTTCGATTTGCTTGGTAAGCAAATCCTGCCACCTTTCCTGCCATCATAGTGTTAGAAATATACAAAATAGTCATACACATAAAATGTTACATGTCTGTCTGAGTGTGTATGTGTGCGTGCCTGAAACCTGACTGAATGACACAGGAAACGAATGATGAGCACCCAGTGGCAGCTGTCAGTCGGCTCTACCCAGGTAGGCAGCCTGTTGTGCAAGCGATCCAGTGTTTGTAAAAAAAGCTTAGAGCTTGGTCTCCAACCGAGGATAGGTGTTATATACGTATCCATATCATTCATTCATTCATCAGGAGGAGGACAGGCTACACCTGGAGACAGCTGGAGCACCTGGCACAGGACTGGGATGGCTGGAGAGCACTGGTTGGTAGACTATGTCCCAGACGGGACATCTTCTTCTGCGTTCACTCGTATGCACACGAGTGGGCTTTTACGTGTATGACCGTTTTTACCCCGCCATGTAGGCAGCCATACTCCGTTTTCGGGGGTGTGCATGCTGGGTATGTTCTTGTTTCCATAACCCACCGAACGCTGACATGGATTACAGGATCTTTAACGTGCGTATTTCATCTTCTGCTTGCATATACACACGAAGGGGGTTCAGGCACTAGCAGGTCTGCACATATGTTGACCTGGGAGATCGTATAAATCTCCACCCTTTACCCACCAGGCGCCATCACCGTGATTCGAACCCGGGACCCTCAGATTGACAGTCCAACGCTTTAACCACTCGGCTATTGCACCCGTCAACCAGACGGGACAACAGACAAAGGTGAGATGAGGTGATGTCGAAGAATCTGACTTCCTCGTACAGTTTTTTTTTCATCTCATAACTTCCAAGGCTTCTGTGAACTTTCTCCTTGCGCTTGCTGTTGATGTCTTGATCGGTTGATTTTGATTTTTTTTTTTCTTACAAAATCTTGCAATCAGCAGCTTCTGTGCATGGAAAACATAGTGTTGAGAAAAATGAGGTGGAATAATCCAATCTACCCAACATCTGTGAAGCACCATCTGCAATACACCAACGCCAACGGCCATACCACGTTGAAAACACCGGTTCCCGTCCGATCACCGAAGTTAAGCAACGTCGGGCCCGGTTAGTACTTGGATGGGTGACCGCCCGGGAACACCGGGTGCTGTTGGCATTCCTTTCTCAAGGCCTGACTAAGCGCGTTGGGTTACGCTGCTGGTCAGGCATCTGCTTGGCAGATGTGGTGTAGCGTATATGGATTTGTCTGAACGCAGTGACGCCTCCTTGAGCTACTGAATACTGAAAACTGAAACTGCAATACACATGACACAAGAACTAAGTCTTCCTTATCGAAGGAATGCCACCAAAACACCAGAAGCTTGAGAAAAAAAAAATCTCATGAAGAAACTGAAAAGTCACACTGCAGTAAAAATCAAGGATTTGCAGGTAAAAACTTTTTTGCTTCCTTGTTAAAAGCATAAACATTGTCATCACCACCATAAATGTGAAACATCTTTCAGTCAATGAGGTAGAATTCCCTCTTCTCGTTAAATGAAAAGGGTAGAACACAAGAAGACTGCAAACAACAGACTAAAATTTCATTTCAAAGAACAGGAAAGAACCAAGAAAATACAGAGCTTTTTGTATCTAAAAATGTGAAAATTAACAGAAAGTGCACAGTAAAATTACACAGTTATCTAAAGGAGCAATTTTCAATTGATCAGTACAAAACAAACCATGGCTGCAGATCAGCTTCCAACATCATCCCATAGGATACAGCATGCACACCACTTGTTTATTCAATTCCTGAACCATTCCATTTTGATAAAGGGTGCAACAGCAGAGTGGTTAAAGCATTGTACATTCAATCTCAGGGTCCACGGTTCGAATCCCAGTCACAATTCTTGGTGGGTAAAGGGCGGAGATTTTTCCAATCTCCCAGGTCAACAGATGTGCAGACCTGCTAGTACTATGACCATCAGGACAGCAGAGGAGGCAACTGCTGTTCCGACTATTTGGGCTAGAATTTGATTATAGTGGAGAGTGTCTTGCCCAAGTACATCCCCACTCTCTTGGCCAAGAGGGTTTTAGGACAGTCGGTGTTGGGATGGTTCCCAAAGGCCAACTAGCCCACAAGGCTGCAGCACTAAGAGCCAGTGCAATTTTGCCTCCTAGTTTGAGAGTCATAGTCCTTCACAAAAGACTAAGCTGTAAATGGTTTCCCATTGACTGGAGAAACCATTGATAATGAACCCTATTCATGTGTATACGCATGCAGACAATCAAACATGCACATTAAAAGATCCAATAAACCTTGTCAGCGTTCAGTGGTTTATGGAAACAAGAACACACCTGGCATGCACCAAAAAACAAACAAACAAACAAAACTGAGTATGACTGTCTACATGTCAGGGGTAAAAATGGTCATGCACATATAAACCCCACTCGACGGGCGCAATAGCCGAGTGGTTAAAGCATTGGACTGTCAATCTGTAGGGTCCCGGGTTCGAATCACGGTGACGGCGCCTGGTGGGTAAAGGGTGGAGATTTTTACGATCTCCCAGGTCAACATATGTGCAGACCTGCCAGTGCCTGAACCCCTCTCGTGTGTATATGCAAGCAGAAGATCAAATATGCACGTTACAGATCCTGTAATCCATGTCAGCGTTCGGTGGGTTATGGAAACAAGAACATACCCAGCATGCACACCCCCGAAAACGGAGTATGGCTGCCTACAGGGCGGGGTAAAAACGGTCATACACATAAAAGCCCACTCGTGTGCATACAAGTGAACGCAGAAGAAGAAGAAGAATAAACCCCACTTGTTTCTACGAGTGGCCACAGGAGTCACAGCCCACAAACGAAGAAGAAAAAGAAAATTCCGTAATGATGTAACTACTAATAATAATGGAAACTTATATAGCACACTATCCAGAAATCTGGTCTAGGTGCTTTACAAAAACGCTTTGTTAACATAAAACATTACATCTATGTTACATACACACACCAAAATGTGACTACACACACACACACACACACGCACGCACGCACGCACGCACGCACACACACACACACACACACACACACTGCATAGATACATTTTAACAATACATGTGTATCTAACAGCTACCCTAACACATACGCACACACAGGCAGGCACAAACTTACATAAACTCACGCACACACTACTCAGTGTGTTATGACACCCCTGACCCACTGTCAAAACAAATTGAGACTGTCTTAAAGCAAATGAATTATCAACAGGATGCAAGTGAAATCATACTAAATAAAAACTTCAGAAAACAGCATCTGATTCTTCCAGCCCTTCCTTCCCCTCAAAAAAGGCAAAACTTATCATGCTTGACACAGCTTGGAAAAGATGTTTATGTCATCAAAGAATACAGAAACGTAGCTCAGGCCCAGAAAATGAAAAACATTTAATTTGGGCTGGACTCCTCCTCCTCCTTCTTTGTTCGAGGGCTGCAACTCCCACGTTCACTCGTATATACAAGAGTGGGCTTTTACGTGTATGACCGTTTTTACCCCGCCACGTAGGCAGCCATACTCCGCTTTCGGGGGTGTGCATGCTGGGTATGTACTTGTTTCCATAACCCACTGAACGCTGACATGGATTACAGGATCTTTAACGTGCGTATTTGATCTTTTGCTTGCGTATACACACGAAGGGGGTTCAGGCACTAGCAGGTCTGCACATATGTTGACCTGGGAGATCGGAAAAATCTCCACCCTTTACCCACCAGGCGCCGTCACCGAGATTCGAACCCGGGACCCTCAGATTGAAAGTCCAACGCTTTAACCATTCGGCTATTGCGCCCGTCATTGGACTAGACAAATTGTCACCGTTGGAGGCTGTTAAAATGCCCAAGAAAACTTCTACCCAAGCAAGTGAACAACAACTAATAACAGCTATCATCATGCATGCACACACGCACGCGCACACACACACACACACACACACACACACACACACACTTACACACAGAGAAAAAGTAAATTCACTTCTTAACTATCCACATGCTTCATTCATTTTATCAAGTCCTAACAAGTCAACCAATACACTCTTGATTCAGAACACACAAAAAAACAGGAAGAGGGGGAAGGGATATAGCTACAAGCAGGAGGACGTAAGCCACAGCACAAAGCACCGCAAGTGATTTGGGGAGGGTTCAGCTGACGTTTCTGAGCAGGGATGTCGTTTTTCTTTCTTTCTTTCTTTCCTTCCATTACCACGATACAGACAAGCTACAGGCTCAATGTAGACTGGTTCATCTGCATCTGAATCTGAATCTGAAGGCAACTGCATCCTGGCTATGAAAAGAAAACAGTGAAACGGAGCATTGTGATTCCACCTTTCATCATAGGTCTCGCTTAGATTCAAACCAAATATACAACATTACTGCACTTTGATAATGCTGCTACACTTTGAATGGAGTTATATATAGAAATATATATATATATATATATAATGTGTATCATGCATTACTATATTTTTTTATTTAAAGGAACTATGGATGGGTGACAGAAAGTGATAGCCAAGCCCATTTTACCATACTCAGTGACAAATATGCACTTATAGAGGAAGACAGCTGCTTGTATGTATTCACATACACACAAATGCACGCACACACACTGGCACACACATACCACACACACATATACATACATACACATACCACACACACACACACATACCACACACACACATACATATACCACACACACGTACACATATATATACCACACTTACACATACACATACCACACACACATACACACACATACCACACACACATACACATACCACACACACATACACATACACATACCACACTTACACATACACATACCACACACACATACCACACTTACACATACACATACCACACACACATACACATACCACACTTACACATACACATACCACACACACACACACATACATATGCCACACACACACACACATACATATGCCACACACACACACACATACATATGCCACACACACACACACACATATACATACATATGCCACACACACATACATATGCCACACACATATACATACATATGCCACACACACACATACACACACACACACATACCACACACACACACACACAACACATACAACACATACTACACACACACACACACACACACACACACTCCTGTCCCCATTCCTGGGGTGATCCCTGCCAGGTTTCCAGGACTTCCCCTTGTGTACTGAACCCATTTTGCCAAGTCCACTGCATAAGGAAATAAATAAGTAAACCTGGTAACCTCTTCACTGGCTGTGCACTCTGGAAACCGCAGTGACAATAATCACCTCCAGGTGATAATAAGGTTATCTACCTGATTCAGCCCGTTTTGATGATGCCTGTATTGAGTGCAGGCCCATCTAGATATCTACTGGCCTACCAGGTTAACTCATTCCATACAAACGGCGAAAGAGACGACGTTAACAGCGCTTCACCCCAATTACCACCATCAAAATATTGCAAGCGGAAGGCTCTTATACTGAAGAGGTGAATGTTGACAAAGAATACCACAATTCTGATGACGGAAGCTAAAGGTTGGGTCATTCAGACACCCACTGGACATCCGAGGGGTCTGTGTAGAGGAGAAGAGAGGACTGGCCGTACTGAGTGAGTTAATGCCCATTTGGACACTACCTGTGAGAAGTACCGGCTGATTTTAGAGACTGGCCGAGTGAAGTTCTCTACCAGGTTAATGCCCATTAAACAATGCCTGTGTGGAGTACAGGCCCATTCAGACACTGGCCAACTGGAGTTATCTACCAGTTTAATGCCCATTCAGAAACTGCCTGTATGAAGTGCATGCCCGTTTAGAGCTTGGTGGACTGATCTTCCAGGACAATGTCCATTTCGACACTGCCCGAGAGAAGAATATGCCCCTTGTGAGACTGGCTGAGCAGAGTAGTAGGTTTTCCCTGCCAAAAGGCTGAACCAATTCGATCCTGGGGAGTTTAAAACCTTGGCAGGCTTCCATTCTGTATTGATGTGGAAAAAAACGCAGTAAATGTATTGTTTTTCCTCCATAATACATGTGGACACATCCACAAATACACATCCACAAATACTGTATAAGTTAGCTCCCTTTCCTTGCAGTTTATTCTCGTGTTGGAACGTGAAAAATGTTTTTAATGCTATGAATTTCAACGCCAGAGCAATACTCAGGCACTGGGCTCATGGAGTTATTTCAGGCGATCTCAGCCTCTCCGCCCTGATCAAACGCAAGTCTTTGTCCACACAGCAGTTCAGATGGGTTGTTAAGTCTTCCCCCAACGACACACCCATCCCCTTCAGTTTGCTTCTGTTTCTCAGCACATCATCCGTTGTCTTTCTGGGGAAAAGA
This sequence comes from Babylonia areolata, assembly GCF_041734735.1. Taxonomy (NCBI): domain Eukaryota; kingdom Metazoa; phylum Mollusca; class Gastropoda; order Neogastropoda; family Buccinidae; genus Babylonia; species Babylonia areolata. The sequence continues at coordinate 57,343,430 of NC_134894.1, forward strand.
TGCGGACGATGATGGGCCTGGCCTGGGTCCTCCCTTTAACTCACTCCGGACGATGGAACGCTATAGCGTTCCTGACGTAAGGTAGCATTCCAGACGATGGAACGCTATAGCGGTTTAGACAATTAAAAAATTTTCCACATTTTCCTCATGGGGTTGCATAAGAATCGCAGCTACACCGGGCATTGCGAACGTGTCAAGGGTCGAATGGAAAGTTTCTTCTGAGGTTCCGTAACTATATACTCGCTGGCCAGCCATTGACCTTGGTACCCCACATGACAAACTAATCTGCATACGTATCGAAAATGGCGTCGCAGGCAATACAAGTGGAAATTTTGGGAACAAACTAGATCATGACAGCGGCTTTTTACTGCTGCTGAAGTGATTGAAATGCTTCAAACTGAAGGTTTCCACATTGACGAGGATGATGAAGACACTGAATAAAATATCTGCAGTGAAGAAAGCTACCAGGAAGAAGGTGCTGACAGTGACTCAGCTTCTGAGGGCTGTGAAGAGAGGGAGGGTGGTGGGTGTACACACGACATGAGGAGAGGGGTCAGTGGGTCAAGTACAGGGAGTTTCATTCAGTTACTTCGTGTTTTGTATATTTTGTGATTTCTTTCCTAACCCTAACAAATGGGTTGTCTGCAGGGGAAAAGCAAGGGAGAAAAACTATTCGTCCAGAGTGAGTTAACGTCGCTGGTCTGGTCCTGTGCGCCACCTCCACCTACTCCTCAACCACCGGCACACCAGTTTTTCTTTGAAAAGACATCACAGCACATCTCCATACAGGCCACTCAAGATTCCATCTCTCCAAGATACTCCTCAACCACCGTCTGGCGTTACACCAATTTTCTTTGAAAAGAGATCACAACACATCTCCATACAGTCCACTCAAGTTTCCATCTCTCCAAGATACTCCTCAACTGCCGTCACACCAATTTTCTTTGAAAAGAGATCACAGCACATCTATCTTCATATGATCCACTCCAGTTTCCATCTCTCCAAGATACTCCTCAACCACCGTCACACCAATTTTCTTTGAAAAGAGATCACAGCACATCTATCTTCATATGATCCACTCCAGTTTCCATCTCTCCAAGATAATCCTCAACCACCGTCTGGCGTCACACCAATTTTCTTTGAAAAGACATCACAGCACATCTTCATATGGTTCACGAGACTTTCCGTCGCTTGAGGGTGGAGATTAATGGTGGATATTTTTCCAATCTCCCAGGTCAACATGTATGCAGAACTTCTTGTATCTTAATTTGCCTTGTGTATTTACACAGGCAAACAGTCAAACGCTCACCTAATAAAATATTTAAAATCCTGTAATCCATGTCACTGTTTGGTGGTTTATAGAAAAGAATGCATAATCCCCAAAACAGAGTGTGGCTGCCTATATAGTGGGACAAAAGTGGTAATACACCTAAAAAAAATTCCACTTGCAGATAAGAATGAACATGAGAGTTTCAGCCCCAAAATGGAGAAAAATAAGTCTACTGTTCAAATGAAATAAATAATAAATTAAATAGAATAAAGTGCTTCTTACATAAGATACATATGACCATGCTTCAATGTATGCATACATATATGCATGTGCACAACACACACACACACATGCACATACCTATATTCACATACTGAGACGTACACACATTCCTGCATAAACTTCATTCAAGCCCTCTTTTTTTTTTTCTTTTTCTTTTTTTTTTTTTCTCTCACACAAAATACACACCAACTCAATCAGTACACTACACGTACACAGAACATCACAGCGACACACAACAACAACACAACTGATCCACTGTTGACGCGGAAACACACAACGCACGCACTCATTCCCCACACCTTGTGATTCCCGTTTTCGAATTTCAAGTTCATTTTTCAATCGATCCAGGATCGTAGATCTACGCTGAATGCCCCTCCGTGGGCTTCTCTCTTCCTCGAAGTCATCCGCTGCGATCTCGTAGACTGCCTGCGGGTCTTCTGGAGGCAGCCCACGGTGCTAAAGGAAAGCACAACACCACCACCACTTTGCAAAACAACAGAAATGTATATGTCCTCGCACGGACAAACAAATCGCTGTTAACGTGAACAAACGGAAAATCTTCAGTGCCTTCAAAAAAAAAAATGTGTATCACATGGCATGCAAAAGGCGTCTTACATCACTCAAAACCAACAGCCCCACTTCAGAAGTGCAGGCATTACTTTATATGTGAATGTGTGTCTTCATGTTTTACATCTATTTGCTTATTTATCATCATTGTTATCTTATTTATTTATTTATTATTGTTATTTTTTTATTATTATTATTATTACTACTACCTTTTTTTTATTGTAATTATTATTTATTTATTTGTGTAAGCTTATATATTATTTATTCACCTTTTTCTTTTCTTTTTTTTTTTTTTTTTTTTTTTTTACATTATAATTATTATTTATTTATTTATTTATTTATTTGTGTAAGCTTATCTATTATTTATTCACCTTTTTTTTCTTTCTTTTTTTCCCCCTCAAGGCCTGACTAAGCGCGTTGGGTTACGCTGCTGGTCAGGCATCTGCTTGGCAGATGTGGTGTAGCGTATATGGATTTGTCCGAACGCAGTGACGCCTCCTTGAGCTACTGAAACTGAAACTCTCAAGAATAACAAAAAAAAAAACCAGTAAAATCAAACAAATAAATCTTCTCTCTCTTTTTTTTTTTAAAGACTACGCTCTGTTTCCTGAACTACTAATGTAACAGTTATTCAGCTCAACCAACAAATCAATGATCACAAATTTGTCTTTGTCACAGACTCCCTTGAGAACAGGCAGAGTAATCACCCTTTTGCCAAGGGTGTTTGTCAAGGTCAGACATGTGGTCCCCCCCCCCCCCCCCTTTTTTTTTTTTTTTATCTTGGGTTGTTGTTTTTTTCTAATCTTTTTTTTTCATTATTTTTTTTTTTATCTAAAACAAAGGTGTTGTATGTATATGGGTCAGTCCACATGCTTCGACACTTGAAACTGAAATGAAGATAAAGTAATCTTTTTATTATTCTCTCTCTCTCTCTCTCTCTTATCTATCTTTTGTCTTTTTCTTCTTCTTCTCTTCCCCCCCCCCCCCCCCACCCCATACCCCCCTCTCTCTCTGTCTGTCCTTTCTCTCTTTTCTACCCTTTGTTTGCTGTTCATATATTGGCGCAGTTCTTTATAATGGATGTTAACATGGAAGTCCCCTACCCCCCACACTCCTTACCCCTGTTGTCACGGGCAGAAAGGCCTAAATAATAAACCATTCAGACTTCAGACTTTAGACAGACTTTCTCTCTCTCATCACTGTTTTTTTGTCTTACCCCTGACACCTACCAAATGAATCTCAAAGCAAAGGCTCATTCTGAAGAACCATAAGCATAAAGTATTAAAAATAAAATAAAATTAAATTAAATTAAAATAAAAATAAAAATAAAACTTCAGGGAGGTAACTGAGAGTCACACAACATACACACACAGGGCAGCACACATAAAGCAGAAGGAACTGAAAGACAGGATGAAGGAAGGACACAAATGAAAATTGTGTTCTTTCCAACTTGTGTGCATAAATGAGATTAATGAAGGTCTACTGAGAAATCTGCAATACTTTACCGTTCAGAAAATTGTGTTCTTTCCAACTTGTGTGCATAAATGAGATTAATGAAGTTCTACTGAGAAATCTGCAATACTTTACCATTCAGAAGAATACATTCTTTCCAACTTGTGTGCATAAATGAGATTAATGAAGTTCTACTGAGAAATCTGCAATACTTTACCATTCAGAAAATTGTGTTCTTTCAAACTTGTGTGCATAAATGAGATTAATGAAGTTCTACTGAGAAATCTGCAATACTTTATCATTCAGAAGAATACATTCTTTCCAACGTGTGTGCATAAATGAGATTAATGAAGTTCTACTGAGAAATCTGCAATACTTTACCATTCAGAAGAATACATTCTTTCCAACTTGTGTGCATAATTGAGATTAATGAAGGTCTACTGAGAAATCTGCAATACTTTACCATTCAGAAAATTGTGTTCTTTCCAACTTGTGTGCATAAATGAGATTAATGAAGTTCTACTGAGAAATCTGCAATATTTTACCATTCAGAAAATTGTGTTCTTTCCAACTTGTGTGCATAAATGAGATTAATGAAGTTCTACTGAGAAATCTGCAATACTTTACCATTCAGAAGAATACATTCTTTCCAACTTGAGTGCATAAATGATATTAATGAAGTTCTACTGAGAAATCGGCAATACTTTACCCCATTCAGAAGAATGCATTCTTTCCAACTTGTGCGCATCAATCAGATTGACGAATTTCTACTGACGAATGGAACAAGTAAAAATTTCCACAAGAAATCTTGTTCCAAGGAGTGAAAGCCAAAGCTGGGCCTGGGGCAAGAGATGCACATGGATGATTTAAATCAGTCTTCAACCCTTCCTCCAATCAAAGCAGTGAGATGGCTGGAAATTTTGTCTGGACTCATATTAAGAAAAACTATTTTACTACAGGAAAAATGCTTTTTTTCTTTTTCTTTGACTTATTCATTCATTTCTTAAGACATCTTGCTATAGCGCATATTCTTAAAGCTCTATGCGCTTACCAATTCAGACCCATCCAGGGACAGACGCCATAGCCAAATGGTTAAAGCGTTGGACTTTCGATCTGAGGGTCCCGGGTTCGAATCACGGTGACGGCGCCTGGTGGGTAAAGGGTGGAGATTTTTACGATCTCCCAGGTCAACATATGTGCAGACCTGCCAGTGCCTGAACCCGCTTCGTGTGTATACGCAAGCATAAGATCAAATACGCACGTTAAAGATCCTGTAATCCATGTCAGTGTTCGGTGGGTTATGGAAACAAGAACATACCCAGCATGCACACCCCCGAAAGCGGAGTATGGCTGCCTACATGGCGGGGTAAAAACGGTCATACACATAAAAAGCCCACTCGTGTATATACGAGTGAACGTGGGAGTTGAAGCCCATGAACGCAGAAGAAGAAGAAGAAGAAGACCCATCCAGGCCGTTACTAGGACAGCTAACAGGTGTGAGAAAGTGAAAAGGTTGTTTTCACAGAAAGACTTGCTGAGGAGAGGTTTCAAGGAGCTGAAAAGCTCTTCGAGTCCAGATATTTCAGTTCAGGACACAGGCTCCGTTTCAGCAGCCACCTCCTGCCCTTTTGGCTTTTGAATGCTGAAGTTATTCAGCTGTTCATAAAAGAATGGTCATGGCTGATGTCCATGTGCCAACTCATGACTGATGGGGTTTTTTTTGTTTTTTTTTTTTTTTACTAGTGCTGAGCAGAAACCTCTCATAGTGCTGGGTTGCCATCGTTTGAGAAAGAGTCCGTCAGAAATGAGAGATATTCTCAATTCCTGTTCCTGTGGTTTCAACCTTTCACGACTGACATCACCTGCATAACACCTTTTTTTTTTCTTTTCGTTTTTTCTCACTGCCTCACCACCTGGAGTGCTATGGTGGCATTACTACGATGCTGTGCATCCCAAGTCCAAAAGGAACAACATATGTTAAAGCAGCATTAGAGGACGTTAAAGCAGCTGAAAAGGAAAAAAAAGCTTCAGCAGGGGCAAAAAGGACCAACAGGAACTGTTGGAGCAGTCAGGTCTTTCCGGAAAAGACTCTCCTATGAATTAACTTCCAGTTAACAGAAATACAGCAGCAAACTATCTCAAGGAAATGGCGACAGCAGGTAAAACCGACTTTATGGCCATCTTCTGGAGCCAACCAAGTCAAACAGACAGCAACAAGTCAAGGACAAGGAAGTAAAAGCATGGCCTCAAACAAAAGTGCAAAAACAGAGCTAAACAACAAAAAAACAAAAACAAAATAAACCAACTAAACAAAAATGAAACTGAAAGCACACGTACACAAACATGAAAACAAGCTCTGCTTTCCAAGTACAAAGAAGAACACTGTTCAAAAATTGACAGACGACGCATGTTTTCTTGCCTGCAGTTTTCACAATGAAAGTAGCAGTCGTCACACAATGCACAAAGGTGTCTGACATGTGTTTGATATGAAAACAGGCAAAGGAAGCAGACGACAATCCACACATTTGAGAATGGGGTCTGAAAAATGATTTAGACCAGTCAATCTCTTGTGCTCCTCTTGACATAGATGGGCTTTCACTCCTTTGAACAAGATTTCAGGTGGAACTTCACTTCTTCTGTTGCTTGGCAGCAGTTTATCTAATTATGATAGAAAGCATTTATCTCAACAAATAAGTAAAAAGAAGAGAGGAAAAAAAAAAGACTATCATCGTCAATGTACAGAAAAGGTTAAATATCATCAGCGTCAATTGACTGTGTTGCTTGTAGCCCAGCTGATCGCAGTTTCTGAGCTAGGTTTACATCAATTATCAAAACCAGTCAAAGAGAAATTCTATTCAAATTACGGTAAAAAGACAAAATTTACCCACCCCTCCTTACATCCACATCAAGTTTAAATCCATGACAGTGACAAAAAATTAAGCAGAGTGATTAAAATTTTACATGTACTGATTCCATGCAGCAAATCCAACAACGATACACTGAACAAGTGAAAAACATGCTGTTCGACCACTGTGCACACCCGATACACAAAATTAATAAGCAAAGGGATGATGTGTGGCAGAAACGTGCTTGACCTACTTTGACACTGTCTAGCTGAAGCGGTTTTGATTTTGTGAAGCATAACCTCTTCACTGCCCCACGACATATCTATCTATCTATCTGCCTATATATATATCTGTCTATATATATATATATATATATATATATATATATGTCCACAAAAATGCTTTCCTATTTGCCCCAGGATGCACACATACATCTGCGTCATTTCAGGATTTTTCACAGTTCTATCCTAAAGCTGATGTGTCACAACAGTAACCAGTCAGAGAGCTGATATGTCTATTTTCATTACCTGCAAGGAGAAACAGCTAATCACACTCTGT
>NC_134894.1:57355404-57420404 GCF_041734735.1 Babylonia areolata
TCAAATAACGAGGAAAAAACACACACCAAATTGCAAGCTATTTCAACATAAGTTTCAGAACACAAGACAGCACCGGCAGTTAACAAAACCACAGACAAGACGTCTGAGAAACACTGTTCGTAAACGCTGCCAACAAACTGTGTCTCCCTGTCTCATGCCAACGTTCATTGTCACTTGGGTGGCCAGTCCAACGCTCACCACTACACAGTCCTTTCAGTGATGGAAGAAGCTGCGTAAAACAAAGCTTTCTTCTTCTTCTTCTTCTACTCTCTCCCCCATCTCTCTCTTCAAGTAAGAACAGGTAACATTGTCGACACCAATATATATATAAAAAAAAAATTTAAAAGATTTAAAAGTATGCACCTCTCTGTAGGTTTGTTGTTACAGATCATTGACATGTGAATCACGAATACCTCTGAGCGTGATGTTGAAGACTCCCTAAAGATCAACATGTCTGATAATAAAACAGTGCACATGTGCACACAGACAAACACACACACACACACACACACACACACACAGAGGACAGTTGTTCTTGTTCACTTTTCTTTCAGCCTTACCTGGAGCTGCGTGTTGAATGTGTGCAGGTGTTGATGGCTGTAAGTAGTCATCGTCATCTGACCCTTCTGACTGATCACACACACACACACACACAATTCAAGATATTATTTCCTTTCACCCACTTCAAAGTATGCAGGGTTTACAAACAGATAAACAAAAGAACAAAATAAACATGAAAAACAACTAATAGGTGAACTGCGTTTACAACACACATGTATCAAATAAAACGTAAAATCCTCGAACGGCATGCACACGATCAAAAGCATATCAAAATAAGCTTTAAAATTGCCCAACAGAGTAACAAGAAAACAACTTCTTACACTGGTGTACTCTCTGGAAGTAGAATTATGAAGCTGGTTTTATCATTTTAAAAAGACATTTGCCATCTTTACAAAGTTTTAAACTAAAAGCTAACACACACACACACACACACACACACTCACTCACTCATTCACACTCACACACACACACACACACACAATTTGTTTGGAATTGTACATATGGTTAAATCCAAAGAAAGATGCGCGCTGGTTTTATCATTTCAAAAAGACATTTGCCATCTTTACAAGGTTTTAAACTAAAAGGTAACACACACACACACATACACACACACATACTCACACACACACACACACACCATACACACACACACACACACACACATACATACACACAAACACACACACACACACACACACACACACCTTCCCTGAAATACAATATATACACTCTGAAAAAAAAACCCAACTCACATTAAAGTCGTCTGACCACCCACCATCATCACTGGCATCACCATCATCTGATTTTTTTTTTTTTTAACACACACAAAAAAAGTTATTAAAAGACAGGACAGAAAAAAAAGAAAGAAGAAAAAAAAAATCTCATCATCATCAATATAAACAAAACAGTCTCAAAGTCTGTGGCCTTTCATGCCCTGCTCTCATGGTGACCTCAGTTTCGATACCCCTCCACTTCTGTGCTTGGGGCAAGTCATGTCAGTGTCTTCAGTGTCGGCAGATTCATGGGGGACTGTTGTTTGAGGGACGTGGTGGCGGTCTCCACACTGGGAGGGACGCTCACTCAGTCTGGCTCCGCGACTAAGCCATTATTGTCGTTAGTAGGGGGCTTACTGGGTGGTGTCCTAAGTACGTTGAATCAGAACAGGCACCACTGAACACCACCGAAGTGACAGTGCAGCAGTGCAGGGTCTCCTCTGGTGTGTGGCCTCCTGGCGGCCTAACATCGATGGTTCCCTGTGGATTGCCGACGACGCTGGAACTGCGACAGACGAACCCGGGTGTGGCCATGTATGGGGGAATCTAAATGAGCGGCTTGGGAGTAATGCCACTGAAACAGTGCACATGATGGGGCAGCAAAAAAAAAAACAAACAAACCGAAAGCTGCACTGTAAAGAAGACAGCAGACTAGCAGTCATTCAAAACAAATACCCGTTGACTAATCAATCACCTTTGACTGCGATTGGATTGCAGGAGTTTTGTGACAGTCCCTTATCAAGCTCTTATCCCTCAATCTCAGCATGGCTGTGGCTTTGAATACGACCTGAATCATTTGACTGGCCGCATACAGGCTGGAAACATGCCAATCGACAGACAGACAGAGAAAATACAAAAAAAAAAACTTAGCCATATGAAAAGCACAGGAACAGGAGTCATAATGGCTGCCGGAAAAAGAGGGCACTAGTCAGGAGGGGCAAAGGGGAGGTTACCTACTTCCGGGAGGTTATCGGCTGTAGCTACTTTCGTTTTCTCCGCATAGGCGGATAGTAGTTTGCACAGGACAGGAATGTCAGACCCCTGCCAGAGTCTGCACTAGTGGGTCATGGTTAAGTATGTGTAATTAAACATGCCGTTTATCTAATAATGATAATGATAACGATAATGATTGATGATAACGCCCCCACCTGGCGGGAAGTCTGTGGATTAACATCTTATCGCATCATAAAACATCTCTCTCTCTCTCTCTCTCTCTCTCTCTCTCTCCCTCTCAGATAATTACATCTCTGAAACAACAAAAAGTCATTTCCCACTCCAACCTCTCTGTGAATAGAAATAATTGTTGGTTTAGGCTACAAAATAAACATTATCATCAGTAACAGGCATAAATCAGACAGAAACAGGAATTAATTCAGAAACACACTATGAGATGACATTAAAAAAAAAATACTGGTAAATCAATAAAATTAAATATAAATTAAAAAAAAAAAAACAACCAAACACCACCCATTTCCACAAAATGTATACACATGCATGGGTCGTCCCTGGCAAAATTATGTAGAAAAATTTATTTTCATATTAAAAAACCCCCACACACTTGCAGACCCCCCAGCCCCACCCCCACCCCCCAAAAAAAAAGATATATATATACTGATACAGATATATAGATAGATACAGATATATATTCATACATACATACATATGTGTGTGTGTGTGTGTGTGTGTGTATGTATATATGTGTGTGTGTGTGTGTGTGTGTGTGTGTGTGTGTGTGTCTATATATATATATATATATATATATATATATATATATATATATATATATATATATATATATATATATATATATATATATATATATATATATGTAGGGGTTCTTTGGTGCTTTGCACTGTTGTGGAGTGATGTCCCTGAGGAAAGCAGCCAGAATTTCACACAGAGAAATATGTTGTGACAAAAAATAATACAATACAAATATATATTAAATGCACAATCATAAACAGAGATAATCATCAGCCTAGGCGCAATAGCTGAGTGGTTTAAGCGTTGGACTTTCAATCTGAGGGTCCCAGGTTCGAATCACGGTAACGGCGCCAGGTGTTTAAAGGGTGGAGATTTTTCCAATCTCCCAGGTTAACATATGTGCAGACCTGCTAGTGCCTGAACTCCCCTTCGTGTGTATACGCACGCAGAAGATCAAATACGCACGTTAAAGATCCTGTAACCCATGTCAGCGTTCAGTGGGTTATGGAGACCCGAAAATAGCCAACATGCATGAACCACGACAGAGTCGTCGGCAAGTCGATGTTGGTCGTGTAACAGAAAGAAGAAGAAGAAGAAGAGGCATGAATCAGACAGGAAAAATCACTCCATCAATAAAGAAAGAGAAAACATACTGAAAAGCAAATAACATCTGATACAACAACAACAAGAGAGGCAAGGCCTTCAAGACTCACTTGTGATACACTTTTTAAAAAAATCCAAGCTTTTTATGTGTTGAGTATAATTTCAAAATGTAATGTTTAAGATGAGAAAGATCAGTTTAAAGCAAATTAAGTCCCCTAGCATAATTACAGATTAATTTCCCTTTCTTACTATCTGCACCAAAACGTTTGCAAAATAAATAAAACTTCCATGCTTAGCAAAAGAAGTTCCTGTTCGAACAAAAAATGATAATAATGACTGCTCTTGTTGTTGGGTCAGAATATCAGATCAAAGTGCCAAGTTTAAGGAATACAAAAAATATAAATATAACAGTAAATGCAGTTTGCATATAATTAGGCTTCATTTTTTGGGGTTTTTTTGTGCCCATCCAAGAGGTGCAATATTGTTTTAAACAAGATGACTGGAAAGAACTGAACTGTTCCTATTTTTATGCCTAATTTGGTGTCAACTGACAAAGTATTTGCAGAGAAAATGTCAGTGTTAACTTTTACCACGGACACACACACACACGGACACACACACACACACACACACAGACAACCGAACACCGGGTTAAAACATAGACTCACTTTGTTTACACAAGTGAGTCAACAAAAATCCTCCAAACCCCACCCATTTGCACAGAATGTAAAGAATACCGATGCAGAGACACCATACGCGAGGAAAACTGCACATGATGACTGTACCTTGTTCCTGAGGTATAGGAGTTGGCTCTCGACCCGGTCTTGGCGGAAGCTGTGGTGCTGCCATAACCCTTGGTCTACAACAAGGGTTTAAATAAACGTATATATACACAGACAGGCATCTGGCAGAAACACTTAAGGGTAAGAGATAACACAATACTACTGATAAATGTCAGAAGTACGTAGAGTAAAAGTAAGTGGTAGACAAAAAGAATCTTGGTAAAAGTCAACTTACATGAGATAAAAGAGGCAACGTGTTGAGCCACAAGCTCTTCTTCAGGCTAATGTTTTCCTCGTTATTTCATCTCATGTAAGTCAACTTTTAGCAAAAATTTTTTCAGTCTATCTCTTACTGTTTCAAGTCAAAATCAGGCAGTCATAACCCCTTTTATCACCTACGCAGGATAACAGTTTGCACAAGACTACTTGATGTATCAGTTCAAACGATAAACACACCGCAAGCTAAATCAAACCAAGAGAATGGTAGAAGAATTCAAAATGCATCTAGCCAGCAGGATATGCTTGAAATATGAGACAGACTGCGCTGTTAACAAGGAAAACACAGACACACAGAACAACCTTTGACTTCCTCAGCTCTTCTCCTAAAAAGGTATCACTATCTGTTGCTGCAGAATAGCAAAGACATGTCAACACCTGATTTTTGACTCACTTGTGTAAACAAAGTGAGTCTATGTTTTAACCCGGTGTTCGGTTGTCTGTGTGTGTGTGTGTGTGTGTGTGTGTGTGTATGTCTGTGTGTCCGTGGTAAACTTTAACATTGGCATTTTCTCTGCAAATACTTTGTCAGTTGACACCAAATTTGGCATAAAAATAGGAAAAATTCAGTTCTTTCCAGTCATCTTGTTTAAAACAACATTGCACGTCTGGGATGGGCACAAAAAAATTAAAAAAAGAAGCCTAATTATATGCAAACTGCATCTACTGTTATATTTTTATTTTTTGTATTCTCTAAACTTGGCACTTTGACCTCTTATTCTGACACAACAACAAGACGAGTCATTATTATCATTTTCTGTTCAAACAGGAACTTCTTTTGCTCAGCATGGAAGTTTTATTTATTTTGTAAACGTTTTTGGTGCGGATAGTAAAAAAGGGAAATTACTCTGTAATTAATGCTAGGGGACTTAATTTGCTTTAAACTGATCTTTCTCATCTTAAACATTATATTTTGAAATTATACTCAATACATAAAAAGCTTGGATTTTTTTTAAGTGTATCACAAGTGAGTCTTGAAGGCCTTTCCTCTCTTGTTTGTTTTTTTTGCAATCGAACTTGAGCTCTAGATATGCCCCTTCATCTGTCGCATCACACTGTATTGCATGCACAACACTGCGCTGCAATGCTTTCTGTTGTGTTGTGTTGTGCTGTGCTGTGCTGTGCTGTGCTGTGCTGTGCTGTGCTGTGCTGTGCTGTGCTGTGCTGTGTTGTGTTGTGTTGTGTTGTGTTGTGTTGTGTTGTGTTGTGTTGTGTTGTATTGTGTTGTATTGTTGTATTGTGTTGTATTGTGGTGCACTGTAGTGCATTGTGTTCTGTTGTATTTTCTTGTATTGATTTGTATTGTATTGTAGTGGAGTGCAGTGCACAATGACAAGTGACATTTTTAAGGACAGATTTGAAAGAAAGAAAGAAAGAAAGAAAGAAAGAAAGAAAGGGGAAAAAAGAAAACAACCAACCACATAAAACATCCTGTGCACACATGCACAAAATCCTCTAGCTAGCAATGCTTACTACCCCTATTTTTTTTTCTGAAGGTGTAGTCTTTCAAATTCTATTTTTGTATCTATAAACATGTTGTACTGTAAATAAAATATTCAGCAACGGAAGTTATTACTCCTTTTCATTTCAGCCGGATAAAAAATGCTAAACAGGGAAGGCATTTCCAAATGATTTAATCAAATGAACATTAACCCACTGTGCAACCATACCTATCCAGTATCAGTTCTCGGAAGTTAAAACAGAAGCTGCTTCACTGTCGACCTATGTGGAATAATCAGTTCTGCACATTAGTTACACACTTGATCCAGAAAGCTCCAATATTACTGCAGTTGCAAACAGAGAAAACACCCAGTCTACACAATACCAGTGACTGAACGACTTCCTGTCAAACTGTTACAAAAAAAAACAAATGACTGCGTTGTTGTCATGCTGAGCAACCCCTTAGCGGTCTCTGCCTGCACTAGTCTCCACACAATCACACTTAAAGCTTCCCTGTCTGCCTGTGCGCTTGCCCCCTGATGACCATTCATCTCTGCTGTTCTTTTCTGCTTCCTCGTTTGTCTCTTTGTTGCTTGTTCTTCTCAGCCATACAGGACTTTTTATCAAGGATGGGTCTGTCGCTGATTTTGAATTGTTAATATCCTTGTATCCTTATCCCTGACATCTGCGATTTTTGATTTTGCACATATGCTTTTGAAAGGATCTTTCTGGGAAATGTTCTCTAACATCTGAAATGTTCTTTGGGATATGTTTTTTTTTTTGGTTTGATTGGTTGGTTTTTTAGGTTTGGGGGTATTTTTTTGTTTTTTGTATTTGTATTTGTATTTCTTTTTATCACAACAGATATCTCTGTGTGAAATTCGGGCTGCTCTCCCCAGGGAGAGCGCGTCGCTACACTACAGCGCCACCCATTTTTTTGTATTTTTTCCTGCGTGCAGTTTTGTTTGTTTTTCCTACTGAAATGGATTTTTCTACAGAATTTTGCCAGGATCAACCCTTTTGTTGCCGTGGGTTCTTTTACGTGCGCTAAGTGCATGCTGCACACAGGACCTCGGTTTATCGTCTCATCTGAATGACTAGAGGGGTTGTGGATGAGGGGTGGTGGGAAGTGGTGTTGCTGGTTTGTGTGTGGGGAGGGGTGTGATTAAGGGAGATGGAAGGTGTAGGTGTGGCACTTTTTGTGTGTCTGTGTGTGTGCTTGGGTTTATGTTTTCCTGTATTTCCTCAACACAAAGTTGTATGACAATGTATGTCTGTAGCAGAAGTAGTAGTAGTAGTCTTCGATTCTCTGTCTTCCACTTTAAGGGATGTTAAATGTTTTACAAATTATTTTTTTTTAATGGGGGTGGGAAGGGATTGGAGAAGGGGAAGGAGAGGAGGAGGGGGGGGGGGGGGGAGAGAGGAGGATGGTTAAGGAGCAGATGCAAGTGATCCCACACAAGTGTGTTCATTCTTTTGTTTAACATCTGTCTACACTTGTGGTACTGGTCGAAAATCCACCCCCTCATCCATACCACCCCTGCCTCATCTAATGAATTCTTTCCTTTTCATCTCTCTTCCATTTGCATGTCTATTATAGATATGCAAATATATATATATATATATATATATATATATATATATATATATATATATATCTCGCTCCCTCTCTCTCTCCATCTCTCTAGATATAAACAAAGGAAACAAGAAAGGCAAGGCCTTCAGGACTCATTTGTAATACACACTGAAAAGGAAAAAAAAACAACTTACAAATATTTGTGTGTTGAAATGTGTTCTCTATTCGTTATTATAATTATTAAAGCTTCACATTAAAAAAAAAAAAAAAAAGAAGAAAAAAACAAAGAAGGCTTCACAGCAGATTCGAACCACCAATATTGGGTCATGAATGAGTGATTTTGCGCACGGCATTCAACAACGGCACTCAAAAATGATTATTTGAGCATGTTCGTTCATTCATTTATTTATAGTCTGTTCACCTAAGAGCATGTTCATCTACAGTCTGTTCATCTAAGAGCATGTTCGTGTAGCGGAATAAATCCAGAACAGTAATCGAAGTGAAAACGCTGTTTAAATCATGTTATTTTGGTATATCTCGGCCATTTAAGAATTTCTTTCAAGTCCGAGGTAAAGGAGACCTTCCCATTGCCTGAAACACACTGCAATATGTGTCCGATATTTACTGATCTCCAAAAATCTGTGATCCACAAGCATCTAACTACGACACCATCCATTCTTCTTCTTCTGCGTTCGTGGGCTGCAATTCCCATGTTCACTCGTATGCACACGAGTGGGCTTTTACGTGTATGACCGTTTTTACCCCGCCATGTAGGCAGCCATATTCCGTTTTCGGGGGTGTGCATGCTGGGTATGTTCTTGTTTCCATAACCCACCGAACGCTGGCATGGATTACTGGATCTTTAACGTGCGTATCTGATCTTCTGCTTGCATACAACACACGAAGGGGGTTCAGGCACTAGCAGGTCTGCACATATGTTGACCTGGGAGATTGTAAAAATCTCCACCCTTCACCCACCAGACGCCGTCACCGTGATTCGAACCCGGGACCCTCAGACTGACAGTCCAACGCTTTAACCACTTGGCTATTGCGCCCGCCACCATCCATTCAATTTCTCTTTTCTGTTCATTCTAGTTAAACCAGTATCCACGTTAAAACATTCACATGCAGTAAACACGTCAATGATTATTTAAGAAATTCTTTCGATTCGGCGGTAAAAGAGACGTTGCCATCGCATCAGACTTTACAAGATGTTGTCAAGATCTGCACAAACCAGTGTAGACAAGGCTGACCTTAGTGAAACGGTGGATTCAATTTTTCTTTTGTGTTCATTCTAGTTAATTCAGTGTCCACTTCAGAATATTCATATGCAGTAAAGACGTCAATAATGTGGTAAGTGTCACTGTCAGTGTTCCATCCACAATTTGTATTTCTTTGCTTTTAATTGCGAACAAGAAAAACGATGCCATGACATCTGCTTTCAAGACGTTCAGGCAGCTGCAAAGAGGTAATAGCGTTTTCGGAATCCAGAACCAGCATCAACGAAATAAACCATTGATGATTCAGAAATACGGTTAAATTTGGGAGATGTACAAGCTATTATTGGTATAGATGTACAACCTATTATTGGTATGAATGTGAAGATTTTTTTCCTACTATGTTTAAGCCAAATTTGGTATTGGCAGACAAAGTATTTCCAGAGAAAATGGCAATGTTAAAATTTACCATGAACACACACACACACACAGAACCGAACACTGGTTATAACACTGACTCACTTTGTTTACACAAGTGAGTCAATAAAATAACAAACAAGTCAACTGGTAAAATTACAAGTATGTGTGTGTGTGTGTGTGTGTGTGTGTGTGTGTGTGTGTGTGTGTGTGTGTGTGTGTGTGTGTGTGTTAGTGTATGTGTGTGTGTGTGATTCTAGGTGCATGCGTATGCATGCGTGTGTATGTGCACATGGGCATGTCTGTGAGTGTGTGTGTGCACAGTTATGTGTGCATGAGAGAAAGCAAATGTGCATGTGTGTGTCTGTGTGTATGTGCCTGTGTGTCTGTGCGTGTGAGGGAAGGATAAATAGATAGACAAGACAGAGTGTGTGTATGCACTGAAAAATGAAGAGACAAAAAAAAAAAAAAAAAAAAAAAAAAAAAAAAAGTACAAAGGTATGAAATATAAGAAACATGACAGGAGAAAAAAAAGGAAAAAAAACCCCAATAAACTTGCTCAATAAACAGTCAGCAAAATTTTCAAATGAGCCAAAATACTCACGTGCTTTCAATCCTGCTCAGATGATCTTTTAAAACTCTGCAAAACACATTATTGTCCTCATTCAAATAAAGAAGAAAATTTTTTTAAATGCAAGACATCAAATTAATGTCACACCAGTTTAAACAACCCTTGCAAAACAAATCTGTATCATTCTATGAATAAACATTCAAGCAAGAAATAATGAAAAGAGATGAGCACAACAATTGGTAATGTCCATGCTGCCAGTTTGTGTGTGTGTGTGTGTGTGTGTGTGTGTTGTGTGTTGTGTGTGTGTGTGTGTGTGTACTGTGAATGGTTGCCTATTTTATCATGCATCCCAAGAAGAGACTAGATTCCTCCTGTACTTGCCAAATAGCTTCCTGTAACTCAGTATAACCTGCAGTTTCACACCCCCTTAGTCCTAAGTGTGTTTTTATCATAAATCATGCTTTACATATCCCTGCTGTCTGTTAGTGTTACTTTCATATCATTGTATTGTATTGTATTGTATTGTGTTGTATTGTATTGTATTGTATTGTATTGTACTGTATTGCATTGTATTGCATTGTATTGCGTTGTATTGTGTTGTGTTGCGTTGCGTTGTGTTGTGTTGTATTGTACTGTACTGTACTGTATTGTGTTGTTTTGTGTTGTGTTGTGTTGTATTGTATTGTACTGTATTGCATTGCATTGTATTGTGTTGTATTGTGTTGTGTTGTGTTGTATTGTATTGTATTGTATTGTATTGTACTGTATTGTACTGTATTGTGTTGTATTGTATTGTGTTGTATTGTGTTGTATTGTATTGGAATCAACTTCCTCAGTCTCTCTGTTACTCATCTTCACTGCAGTCTTTCAAATCCAGTCTAAAGACTCTTCTTTCTACACAGCTTAACCCTTTGCAGTATCCTGAACTAAATGACCATTAGTGAGTGAGAGCTTTAATTCTGAATTTGTAGGCCTTTTTGTGTGTGTGTGTGTGTGTGTGTTTGTTTTGTTTTGTTTTGTTTTTTTAATGGGTACTATTTATAATTGTGCTCTATGACTTATCATTATAATTATTATAATTATTATTAATTTTTCTTATGTATCTTAATTTTATATCTTGTATTCAATTTTTTTTCCTTTTGGGTACTTATTTGTTTATTTGTAAGCACCTAGGGCTTATCTTTAAGATTAGGCATAAATACTCATAAAAATGATAATAAGATTGCATTGTATTGTATTGTATTGTACTGTATTGTATTGTATTGTATTGTACTGTATTGGAATCAACTTCCCCAGTCTCTCTGTTACTCATCTTCACTGCAGTCTTTCAAATCCAGTCTAAAGACTCTTCTTTCTACACAGCTTAACCCTTTGCAGTATCCTGAACCAAATGACCATCAGTAATTGAGTTCTTTGTTTCAGAATTTGTAGGCTGGGTTTTTTTTGGTGTCTTTTTTTTTTGGGGGGGGGGGGGGGGGGGTTGGTTGTTTTGTTTTTTTTTTGTTTTTTTTAATGGGTACTATTTATAATTGTGCTCGATGACTTATCATTATAATTATTATAATTATTATCAATTTTTCTTATGTATCTTAATTTTGTATCTTGTATTCAATTTTTGTCAGAGACCAAGCTCTAAGCACTGTCGTGGATTGCAGGATCTTTAACATGGGTGTTTGAACTGCATGCATATACACACAAATTTGGTTCGGGCACTAGCAGGTCTGCACATCTGTTGACTTGGGAGATCAGAAAAATCTCCCTCCATCCTTTGCCCACCTGGCGCCGTAACCGAGAATCAAGCCCAGGATCCTCAGATTGAAAGTCTAACGCTTTCACCGCTCTGCTATTGCGCCTTTCAACACAAGCAGTCTGCAGAGAGCTATGGTTTGAGGCTGCCATTAATTGACCCATCTCAAGATACTCTTCAGTGCCACAGAGTCACTTGGTGGTGTTCAGTGTCGACTGTGCTGATACAACAGACACAGGACACCGCCTACCAAGCCCCCTCCAGACAATGGACTGCATAATCACCTCTCCAAAGAAGAGACAGACCATCACTGAAGTGTAACCCTCCAGTCATAGTGGCCATGAATCTGCCACCACGGAAGACTTTGACATGAATTCAACTTTGATGGGTGTGTTGGCTGAGTGGTTAAGAGTGCTGGATTCTCGCACTAAGTTCCCTGAGTTTGATCCCCAGTTCAGCGCACATGGTGGAGAAAGGGTGGAGATTTTCCAACCTGCCAGGTTAACATGCGTGCAGACCTGCCAGTGCCTGAACCCTCTTTGTGTGTATACTCACATGCAAAAGATCAAATACGCACATTAAAGATCCCCTGATCCATGTCAGTGTTCAGTGGGGTTATGGAGACACGAAAATACCCAGCATGCATCAACCATGACAGTCATCGGCAAGTCGATGTTGGTCATGTAACGGAAAGAAACAAGAAAGTCAACAGAGGCAAGGAAGTGGAGAAGATACATCTTCTTCTTCTTCTCCTGCGGTCATGAGCTCCATGTTCACTCATATGTGTGAATGGGCTTTGATGTGTATGACCATATTTCACCCCACCACGTTGGCAGCCATACTCCATTTTCAGGGCTGTGCCTGCTGGTTACGTTGTTTCCAAACCCCCCAAACCCTGACATGGATTACAGAATCTTTTATGTGTGTATTTGATCTTCTGAAAGCATATACATAAGAAGGGGGTTCAAGAACTAGCAGTCTACACATACGTTGACCTGGGAGATTGGAAAAATCTCTGTCCTTTACCCACCAGGTGCGCCAAAACTGGAGATTGAACTTGGGTGACTTCCTGAAGCTGGTAGGAGGCCGTGCTGGTGTGTTCAGCGGATGTCCATACTGCCAGGTTGTCTGCGTGCAGACTGTTGGAGACGTGCTTCGTGATGTTGTCTCTGATGTCGTTGATATACAACAGAAATAATGTTGGGGAAAGCACTCCTCCCTGGGGGACACCCTCACGTAGCTTGACCTTTCTGCTGTGGAAGCCGTCTAGTTTGACCCTTGCGGTCCCTCTGAAGAGGTAGTGCTGGATCCACATGTACATCTTGCTACATACGCCAGCTTGGAGAAGTTTCAGGATGAGGCCCTTCTTCCACACTTTGTCAAATGCTCTCAACAGGTCAAAAAACACGGCCAGTGTCTTCTTCTTCTCCTGAAAAGAGTTTTCGATGTCCTGGACAAGGAGGGCTAGTTGATCTTCTGTGTTGGGGAATTTTCTGTAGCCGGTCTGGGTAGGTGAAAAATCTGTGTCCTTTACCCACCAGATGCGCCAAAACTGGGGATTGAACTTGGGTAAGAACCCAGTGCTCTAATCATCTGGCCACTGCACCCATCATTACAGCAGGATACAAAGCACAACTGGAAGCACTACAATGCTTCTGTATTTCATGAGGATCAGCGCGGAAGACAATACTAATAAAGGATACTATAGTAATCCATTCTGGTTTAAGAAAATGTGACTGGGTTGTACTCAATGCTGCCTTTCATAATGTTTATTCTTCATGGTGATAAAATGCCAGGCATATATGTGCCAGTGCAACCATATATTAGTCTGGCGTGTCCATCTAATTCCCCCCCCCATTCCCCGCCCTCCCTTTTGTTCTGAGAGATCTCCCTGTCTTACTCAAAGGACTACTGACATGGCCAGACTCTATATTAATGTTTTTATCTTTTTAATTGAAATTATACTCACTGTCTTTTCTTGGCTGTGACAAAATTATACTTGGTATCAATGTCGCGTGGCTGCATTCGCTGGAAAATAAGAACAAGTGTGTCATTCTCTTTCCTGTCTTTGTTTTTCAGCTTTCCCTGATAACAACCACTCTGTGCTGAAAATGTTCAAAACTGAACATTTCTTCATAAACTTCACGAAAAGCACTTTAGCAGCATACATGCACAAATATACCTATGTATGAATATATATACATATAATATATATACACACACACACAGACACACACACACACACACACACAAACACACACACTCACACAAGCACGCACGCACACGCACACGCACACACTTCAATAAAGGGCTTTACAAAAAACAACAAAACTGATTCATTTCAAACCAGTTAATGTCACGATCCATAAATCAATCTATACAGAGTTGCCTCTTTCACACATGTGGTAATCTCACCAGAAGTTTGTTGCCATCTATTCCCTCTCTCAGGAAATCATCTCTGAATGCTGTCAGACTACTCTGAAACAGGAAATAATGACACTCATTCACAACGTTATCAACACATCGGTGTACAATGCTCTACAAGCTCCACTTCCTAACCACAGCATGGATAATGCATGACTGTGTAAGAATGCTGATTAAGTAGTTATGTAAATACATGAGGATGGCAAGCTTCTGCAACTGTTGTGTCTGTGTTGCGCAACTGGGCTGTGCTGAGCTGTGTTGTGTCTTGGTGTTGTGCTGAGTTCAGCCATAGTCAATTACTCTGTATGGAGTCTAGGGTGTTTTCTCCCAAGAGAACACACTGCCATAATCTGGTGATACCCATTTCATTCTTATGTGTCCGTCTGCATACGCACACACACATGCACGCACACACACACATACAAACACACACATATATATATTATATATATCATATCATATCAAGTGTCATGGCTTTTAGGTTTTATCAGCCTTTTGTCTGATCAATTAGGACTTTTTTTTAACTTTAAATAAGAGTGCGCAATTACTAATGTTATGGCTAGCTTCCTATGGAGAAAATAACTTGGAATCCATAATCCTTCCAGTGTTTATCTAATAAATTCTTAAAACTGTTAAGTGTTCCTGCAGTGACAATGTTACTGGGCAGTTTATTCCAGACGTTAACAACCCTGTTAGTAAAAAAAGTGTTAAAAAAGGTTTGATTTGGTGAACGTCTTCATCAGTTTTTATATATGAGGGTGTACTTGCATCTGTGTGAACATAAATAATAAATAAAATGGAGAGGGAGGGGTTATTATAATCTAGAATCTTAGCCAGACAGAGAAGTCAAGGTGGGTTTTAAAAGCAAAACAGGAGAGGACAAGGAGTCGCTGGGAGAAAAGGGAAGCGGGAAGAGCGTAAGGAAAGAAGCTGTTAAGGGAGCAGATTGACTGCATCCCTATCTCCTGTGTAATTTTACATTCACTGCGTTGCATAATGAACGCTGAATATCATACTGTTCATTTTGAGAAGGAAACTTTGAGTGCAAGATCTCCTTCCTCTCTTTCTTGTTTTTCTAAATATTTTACTGACGGGCGCAATAGCCAAGTGGTTAAAGCGTTGGACTTTCAATCTGAGGGTCCCAGGTTCAAATCTCAGTAACGGCGCCTGGTGGGTAAAGAGTGGTGGTTTTTCTGATCTCCCAGGTCAACATACGTGCAGACCTGCTAGTCCCTGAACCCCCTTCATGTAGGTATGCAAGCAGAAGATCAAATATGCACATTAAACCAAAGACCCTGCTTCCGTGGGTTATGGAAACAAGAACATACCCAGTACGCACACCCCCAAAAGTGGAGTATGGTTGCCTACATGGCAGGGTTAAAACAGTCATGCACGTAAAAGCCCTCTCGTCTACATATGAGTTGCAGCCCACAAACAAAGAAGAAGAAGAAATATTTTCCTGTTTTGTATTGAATGCATGAATGTGTGTAGTCTTGTTTAATATGTATATGTGTGTGCAGGCGAGGGGTGGCGTGAGGTGGGTTGGGGAGGTTGTGCAAGTATTTGTGTCTGTGTGTATGTTTGTGGCAGGTATGTGTGTGTGCATGTGTGTGTGTGTGTGTGTGTGTGTTCTTGTTCTTATAAATGCAAGCCTTGTGCTCCATATAAGTGTGCTCTACATGTACATATGTGCATGCGTGTGAGTGTGTGTGTGTGAGTGTGAGTGTGTGTGTATGTGTGTGTGTGTGTGTGTGCGTGCACGTGAATCAAATAAGTTGCCCAGTCGACTATTATGGTTATATGCAGCAGGTCTTATACTCTTTATACTTTTAAGATTTTGCCTTCAAGACAAAGACACTCACAACAGTATCGCGACAACAAGCTCAACAACTCAAACTCTCGCCTTCGGTTGTTTTTTGTTTGTTTGTTTTTTTGTTTTGTTTTTTAACGTCACTCACAAGCTGAACTTCGTCATTCCCAACGCACAGCACAACACAATTATCACAGGCCTACCCAACGAACTTGTATGATTCTTTTCAGTTCATATAAGAAAACGAACCATGGCCGGTTTACCTCTGTCAACCATTTGTTGACATGTCCAACTGTCCATCTGGCGAGCTCTTCTGCTGGTGGGAGTGACATGTTTAAGCTGTCCTGATTCTAGTAGACTGGACAAACCGAACTTTTCCGAACACATGTAAAAAAAAACTTCCTGGTCTCCTCAATGGCACAGTGCTTCCACCAATCACATTGCGTTGTCACTCAAGCACAGTTATCGTCGGGACTATTTCCGGTGACCAGCCCCACATTGTGACCTCCCGTGAATTTCCCCACAGACAGTTACATGGCTCTGTGGGTTCCCCCTCGTTCACTTTATCTTTGAGCAGGGACCATTTTGGATCTCTCCAAGATTGCCTCACTGCTACACACAGATACACGTTTTCGACTGAGCAAGCACGCATACGCGCACATGCATGCTTATGTCAGTGCGGCATACCGTTATGCCATCACACGTACACACACACACACACATACACACACACACACACGAGAGTAGTTAGCAGATAACTGAGTCAGTGATGTTTTTAATGCATGTGTTTCTCTAATCGATTCGATACTATGACTTTTGGTAGACCGAGTCTGTCATCATAGTTCCAAACCATTTTCACTTAGTTTGACGGACGAATCCGTGTAAATGACTTCAGCGTTATAACTGTTTCATTTGTATTCAACTAGATTTGCTTTCAATGTATAGTCTTGATATAGTTACACACACACACACACACACACACACACACACACAGCCCGGAGAGAGAGAACAACATTCTTTATTTCGAGGATCGATAAATAAACACTGGTGTGCTTTTTTACATCCAGTCTACGCCTTAAACAGGGTCTATACTACACGAATAAAAAATCAAGGCACGGTGAAACACACGCACGCACGCACACACACACACACACACACACACACACACACGCACACGCACACACTCGTTTTTTTCCTCTCATTATTTTCTACAAATCTCTGCATCCTGGTGCGACCCTCCGAGGTGGAGCACACGGACATATTTTGGACTTAAATACGTCCGTGGGTGCAGCAGACACTCCGGAGATTCGTATGTCAAGGGAGGTCATTAGCCATGTCTGCGTATACCTTTGAATCACACTTCCGGTTCAAGATGTCGGTAAGGACAGAAACAGCGTGAAACTCGTCGCTCTTTTTCAGTTGCAGTATCATTTTTATTTATTGTTTGATTTCGCCAACAATTTAGATTTGGAATATTGGCATGTAAGATTAGAATTTTCGCTTTACCGGTATTTTATTATATATATTATATCATCTGAGCCATTAGACGACATGTGCGTGCATTGCATGATCGTGCGGATGACGAGCGTTTTGTTTCCATTGTCAGTGGATCACTGGATGTCACATTGTCAGTGTGGGCATAGGCTTTTTGACAAAGACAACAGACTCATGGCTATGCCAGTCTCAGGAAGATTGATTAACTAACATAATGTGTTCAGATGAATTAGTTGGGGTATACAAGATATTTCGGTTTCTTTTCCAAGCATTTAGCTGCCACAATATAGATTGTTGATTTTATTCATATAGTATGTACTAATGTAGACGTAATGAATAGCTCACAATCTGTTATATTTTTTTCTTTTTATTCTAGAACCCAAATCCAGGAGGAAATGGTCCAGGCATGATGCCACCTTATGGAGTAAGTATGAAAAACATTGTCCTTTACATTATTTCCTTCACAAAATTAATGATAATGTGTCAGTGTGTTTTGCTTTCCAGGCTCCAAACCATGAAATCAGTGTGTGTTTGTGTGTGTGCGCGTGCATGCACACACTTCCCCCAAGTTCCTGTCAAACATTTGTGCATGTATCAACATCACACAATATCAGAATCAGATCAATGCACACACTGACACATACAATACTAAAAAAACCCAAAAAAAACAAACAAACTGGAACATAAACATAGCCTCATTGGTGTGCCATTAGAATTAGATTTTTGGCATGTACGACAGTACAGCGTTACTATTAGAAAGAGATAAATCATATAAGTTTGGCTTTTACTAGTTTTAGTTTATTTTTATTTTATTTTATTTTTGTTGTTAATTCTAGATTTGATGACTGTGCTGTCTGACTATGAATCACTATATGTAAAATTGTAAGCTTTGTATTTATTAATTAAAAATTAAATATAGTATGATTTTTATGCAAGATATTTACTCAAGTAACTGTACACACCTTTCGGACAGAAACATGAACACAGGTTATCAGTTTCAACACACAAGACACACATTGTACACATTTCAACCCTAGAGCTGGTTATGTAGTGAAAGCAAAAACTTTTTGTTTTATCTTAGTTATACCTTATCAGTCAGTTTAATGCTACATAATTTGTTTTGTTTAATTCTGTAAATAATATAATACTTATTTTTGGTTTGCTTTGACAAAGTTTTAACATGGTTCACTTTATTTGCTGTTCCTTCTTTTTAGATTTTATTTGTTTTGTTGTTGTTGTTTTTTGTGGGTTTTTTTGTTTTTCGTGAACTGTGTTGTAACATGTGTGAATGATGCAATTGTTAATTGAGTATGTTTTTGTTTTGTTAGATGCCCCCTCCAGGCGGCCCACCCCCTGGGTTTATGCCCCCAATGGGAGGACCGCCAATGGGCCCTGGGCCCATGCAAGGTAAGTTGACTTGACAGAAAGGATTTGTGCTAGGCAGAGGGGTGTTGATTCTTACAGAAGGAGTCTAAGGGGGGCGAGGGGTGTGGTTGGGGTGGCAGAGGAGGGGGGGGGTGGCAGAGGAGGGGGGGGGGATTAAGTCAAACAATACATACAAATTATTAACAAGATAGTAATCAGATTTATTATATAGGTGCTGAATTAAAAAGTAACATAATTGACAAATGGAAATGTCCTGATGTTTTAAATCTAAGTATGCAAAAGTCTTTGAAGTGTGAAGAACTTTTTTTTTTCTTCTGTTTTTATTAAAGAGAGAAAGACAAAAAATACAAACATCCTGAAAGCAGAAGGTCTAAATTTGAATAATGGACAAACTTTTTTTTTTTTTTTTATTTTATTTTATTATTCTAGTTTGTATCATCGATGTGAAATACACTACAGTATCAGTATTAAAAACAGTTTTGTATTTTACATCTAGACACCATTACAGTGGAGGAAAAGCGCGGATAAATAACTAGACAACAAATTCAGAAAGTTTATAAGAACTGGGTTGTAAAATAAGACTCACTTTTGATAGAAGGTGTACAACGATTCAGACCATAGGTCTGTCTTCAGGGACTGTGTTAGTTGGAGATGACAGTAGAGGTAAAAGAAAAGCTGAAGAAGATTGTGAGAATTACTCAGTAAAAAGAGGCGAGGATGAACAGAGAAGTGAGTAGAAATTCAGACAGGGTGGGAGAAGAATTTCCATGCATCTGTCTTTAGTTTTGTTGCTGTTAATTTACATCTTCTACAACAGATCTTCAACCTGCTCACAACAGTAGCACTGGTACATATTAATTTTTTTTTTTTTTTTCAATCTGTACCAAGTAAATATATATCAACTGAATAAAATACATGATATTTCACACTGCTGTTGTAATTTTCCACACTACATTAAACTTAATTGTTATACTATGTTAAAAAAAAAAAAAGTTATGTTAATAATAATATTAAGATTTCTTGTGATCATGTACTCCATTGAGTTCTGAAAATTGTTGACAACTTACATAAGATAAATTTGTTGTTGTTGTTGACAGGTTTTAATTAGCCCCCTAACATCAGCAAAATACCTTTTCTTTTTGTCTGGACAGGTTTTAATGGACCCCCAAATATGCCAGTGCCACCACCTGTGTTTCCACCTGGCATGCCTCCACCTATGGGGTTCCCACCACCTATGTTTCCAGGTTTGTTTAATAATACATGTGTCATTGTCTGCAGATTATGTGTAGGGATACACTGCTCAGCTGAAAGAAAACGATACCATTAGCATAGAATATGTCTTTATTACCGAGTGTACCAAGGTCACAAGGAATATTGGTGGGAGGGGGGGGGGGTAGTACATTACAAGGTACGAACGTAAGTCAAAAATTATACACAGATACAGTAGAAATTAGGATACATACATGTGCATATCAAAACAAAAACTTGTGCATACTCACACACGCACACACACACACACACACACACTCACTCTCTCTCTCTCTCTCTCTCTCTCTCTCACACACACACACACACACACACGTTTGAACAGAGGCCGCATATTACATGTGGGTGGGGCTGATGACTAGATCTTCAGGTAGATGGTCGTTGATTGCACAATTCTATTTATCATACTAGATTTGTTCGAGAGACAGGGCATTGACTGCTTTGGGGAAAAAGCTATTGGCGAAGTGATTGGTTTTCGTCCTTGTACTTCTGTACCGTCGACCAGAGGGGAGCATCTCGAAAATCCCAAAATTTGGATGGGATTCATCCTGGTTGATTGATTTTGTTTATTTGAGTAGCCGCTTATAATATATGTCGTCTAGAGAAGGTAGATCAGCCCCGGTAATTTTGGTGGCAGGTTTTACGATTCTGTTAAGGGCTGCAACTTCTGCCTTGGAAATGTTTCTGTGCCAAACAGTAATAGAGAAGGTTAGCACACTTTCAGTGACTGCTCGGTAGAAATCAAACATGATCTCGTTTTGAATTCTGAACTTTTTGAGGCACCAAAGAAAGTTCAGGCGCTGTTGTGCTTTCTTAACAATTTTTTCCGTATTTTTCTCCCATTTCAAATCGTTGGAAATGATGAGTCAGAGAAATTTAAATTCGCTGATGATCTCTACTTGTTTGTCTTTAATGACAAGTGCTAAGGGGTCAGATCTGGTCTTCCTGAAATCTAAAATTAATTCTTTTGTTTTTGATACGTTGAGTTCAGAGTTGTTTTGATCACACCAGCTGACAAGTTCCAGTACTTCTTCCCTATATTTTGACTCATCACTGTTCGTAATCAGCCCTTCTAGAGTTGTATCGTCGACAAACTTGACCATGGTGTTACATTCATTTTGAGTTGCACAGTCATGTGTGAATAGTGAGTACAACAGTGGGGATAGAACACAACCCTAAGGAGCGCCTATGTTGAGAATGTATGTGGAGGAGGTGAAGTCACCAACTTTAACAACTTGCGGTCTGCATCTTAGAAAATATAGGATCCATACACAAATTGATTCAGGCAGCGAGAGGTCTTTTAATTTAAAAGGATCCTAGTATAGCTGTTAGGATTTTCGAGATGTCTGAGGACGTGGTAGAGGCCTATGCTAATGGCATCTTCAGCTGATCTGTTAGCTCTATAGGTGAACTGAAAGGGATCAAAAGATGGAGGAATGCAGGTTTTTAGGAATTGTAGAATCAAGCGTTCAAATGTTTTCATGACGATTGATGTTAAGGCTACGGGACGATAATCATTAAGACAACTAGGCTGTGCTTTTTTTGAAACAGGAATGATTGTTGATTTCTTAAAGCAGTGTGGCACCACACAATACTGAAGGGACATCTTAAATATGTCAGTGAAGACACTAGATAGTTGGACAGCACACTTCCTCAAAAGGCCTGGTGAGATGTTGTCAGGGCCAGCGGCTTTTCTCATTTTCAGACGTCTGAAGTGGCGTCTGACTTCATTCTCCTGGACTATGAAAGGGGGAGTGGGGGGTGATTTTGGGTGCAACCACATCAGAAGTAGACAATGGTTTGTCATATCTGGAGTAGAATATGTTTAGTTTGTCTGGAAGAGTTCTGTCAGTGTTGTCGACTGTCTGGTGGGTCATTTTATAATCAGTGATGTTCTGCAGTCCAGTCCACACATTCCTCGAGTTGTTTGCAGACAAGTTTTCTTCCGATTTTTTCCTGTATAAAAACTTTGCTTTTGTGGACTGTTCTATCATCAGTTTCGCAAAAAGCTCTCTCTTTTCCTTTAGTTTTTGCCTAACAGCCCCGTTACACCAAATTTTGTCGCTTGAAAAATATATATATTTTTTGTTGGAATGCACACACTTTCACAGAAAGAAATATAATCACACATTACAGTTAATGAGTTAGAAAAGGGAATGAAACTTGTGTAATTGTTACAGGCTGATCTGAGCTAGGAAAAGGGAATGAAACTTGTGTAATTGTTACAGGCTGATCTGAGCTAAGAAAAGGGATTAAACTTACGTAGTTGTTAAGGCTGATCTGAGCTAAGAAAAGGGATTAAACTTATGTAGTTGTTAAGGCTGATCTAAGCTAAGGAAAGGGATTAAACTTATGTAGTTGTTGCAGGCTGATCTGAGCTTGGAAAAGGGATTAAACTTATGTAGTTGTTGCAGGCTGATCTGAGCTAGGAAAAGGGATTAAACTTATGTAGTTGTTGCAGGTTGATCTGAGCTAGGAAAAGGGATTAAACTTATGTAGTTGTTGCAGGCTATTTGAAAACTTTGGGTGAAATGTAGTCCTGAATTGTGTACCAGGCTTTGCCAAGTCCTGTTTACAGGTATCTGTATGTTAAAAAAAAGCTTAAAAATACCTGAAATGTGAAAATCAAATCACAAAAGTTTTTGTGTTTTTATAAGTTAAAAAAAAAACCACACCTGAAAATCAAATGACAAAAGTAGCTTAGGATATGGAAAGATCAAAATTGTGACAGGTGCTTGAAATATTTTCTGTTATTCAACCATGACAGGCATTGCTGAGCAGTTCTGGTTTCTGTTTGGTTGCAGGTGGTGAGATGAATCAAGGCACCCCTCCTCCACCGGCAACTCAGGAGAATAAGGTAACATTGCAGTGATCACTTTGAGATCATTTGTTTCTCTTTTTATAGTTTCTGTTTCACCCTCACTTTCAGGGACTGAAGGTGAGGTTTTCAGTTTCTCGGGGTGTCACTGCGTTGGGGCAAATCCATGTATGCTAAACCGCATCTGTTAGTGTTAGGTACATGCAGTGTTAGGTACATGAGTGCATTGTGTACCTAATAGTATTAGAGTGGATTTTTGCTACAGAATTTTGCCAGAGGGCAACACTGTCTTTGCCATGGGTTCTTTTTCAGTGCGCAAAGTGCCTGCTGCAGACGGGACCTCGGTTTATCATTTCATCTGAATGTTCAGTTTGATTTTCCTGTCAGACTTGGGAGAAAGGGCAAGAAAAGAGCAGGATTTGAACCAGACCCTCATGGGCACACAGACACATATTGATATTGGCTTGCGAATGATTTTGCGAAATAAAGTAAACACCAAAACACCAAGGTCATAGCTCTACTCAGACGGGCGCAATAGCCGAGTGGTTAAAGCGTTGGACTGTCAATCTGAGGGTCCCGGGTTCGAATCACGGTGACGGCGCCTGGTGGGTAAAGGGTGGAGATTTTTACGATCTCCCAGGTCAATATATGTGCAGACCTGCTAGTGCCTGAACCCCCTTCGTGTGTATATGCAAGCAGAAGATCAAATACGCACGTTAAAGATCCTGTAATCCATGTCAGCGTTCGGTGGGTTATGGAAACAAGAACATACCCAGCATGCACACCCCCGAAAACGGAGTATGGCTGCCTACATGGCGGGGTAAAAACAGTCATACACGTAAAAAGCCCACTCGTGTGCATACGAGTGAACGCAGAAGAAGAAGAAGAAGAAGAATAGCTCTACTCCCTTGAGCTATGCCAGTCATATGGCCATCCTTGAATTATACATTTACCAATATCCCTGTACATTATCATAGGAATTCCTTTTCTGGTTTTATTGTTGATTCTGTGTATGCCGCTGATCATCTAGTGAGCTCCTCTGTCTATTAGTTTGGTGTTCAGCTGCTTCATTTTGGGATCATTATAGAGTACTGAGTGTGTGTGTGTTGCTGGTTTAGGTAGCTGCACTCAAGAGTTTGATAGTAAAAAAAGAGAAACTTCCAAACCATGTGGCATTTCAAAGTAGTATCTGTGACTGCGGTGTACAGAAATACTGATGATACATGACATTTATAAAGTGCAGTTCTTTCAGTCAAAGCGTATTGCACAACCTCTATATATGTGATTTTGGTGAGCAGAGTCCTTGGGGAGAGTTTAAAGCCCCTGATGGAAGAACCTACTATTACAACAGCGTCACCAAAAAGTCCAGCTGGGAAAAACCAGATGAACTGAAGACCATAACAGAGGTAATCCAACCTGCCGTACCCCTTTTTGTTCAGATAGTGTGTATAGACGTGTGTGTGTTGTGGTTGTGGTGTTCTTGTAGTGTTTTTCGATTTTACTTTTCACTGAGAGTGATATCAGATGGTATCTTTTTGTTGTTGTGTATGCATGTATGTTGTTTTATTTGGTCATACTGCTTTTGTTTAATCAGAAGTCAACCTTAACTTACATATTATATTGATTTCTTGATGATTTAATCACATATGCTTGAAAGACACAAAATGGTCATGTTTATAAGATATAGACGATTATGACAGGTTCATGATTATATTAAGATGGTTATAATGATAATGTTGTGCTGAAGTCTTAGAAAATAGTCATCTGCTGTCTGTATCTTTCTTTTATTAGTTTAAACCTATTATGTCTTTAATTAAATGTTCTTTTATTTCTTACAAACAGATTATTTTCAGATTGAACAATAACTCTAGATAAAGCTCATTCAAAGAAATGAAAAATAGGTTTTTAAGTATTAGAATCCTAATAGAAAAAAATGAATGTGAAAAAACAATTACTGTCACATTTAGTAATCAGAAAAGTATGAATGAACCCATTGATAACATCCCCACTCCCCCATCCCCCCCAAAAAAAACAAAGAGAAGGTTGTCTTTTTTCCAGAAATTGTTATCACAATGTCCGTGGAAAGAGTACAAGTCAGACTCGGGCAAGGTGTACTACCACAACTCGCAGACCAAGGAGAGCTGCTGGACCAAGCCCAAGGAACTAGAAGAGTTGGAGGAGAAGATCCGTGCCCAGGAATCAAAGTCAGTCCTGTTTGTGTGTGTTCTGGTGTAGCCATTGATATGGGTGGGTGTGTGTGCATGTGAGAGAGAGAGGGAGAGAGAGAGAATATGTGTGTGTGTGTGTGTTGGAGAGCATGTGCTTTGTGTGCCCAGGAATCAGAGTCAGTCCTGTGTGTGTGTGTTCTGGTGTAGCCATTGATATGGGTGGGTGTGTGTGCGTGTGAGAGAGAGAGAGAGAGAATATGTGTGTGTGTGTGTGTGTTGGAGAGCATGTGCTTTGTGTGCCCAGGAATCAGAGTCAGTCCTGTGTGTGTTTTCTGGCGTAGCCATTGATATGGGTGGGTGGGTGAGTGTGTGTGTGAGAGAGAGAGAGAGAGAGTGTGTGTGTGTGTGTGTGTTGGAGAGCATGTGCTTTGTGTGGCCAGGAATCAGAGTCCTGTGTGTGTTTTCTGGCGTAGCCATTGATACACGTGTGAGAGCGTGCGTGTGAGTGTGCTTTGTGTCTGTGTGAGCATGTATGTGTGTGTACTTGTATGAGTGGAGGTTCAGTTACTTTTCTCATTGGCACTTATATCTTTTAAACAATTTCTCACTGATGGTAAAATACTGCAGGTCAAAGGAATGAATAAAAGAACAAGAAAAGTTGAGTAACTTATAAGGCGTTTTTTCTGTTTCTGTATCTGATGGAAGCTCTAAAACATAAGTTTAAAAAAAAAAAAAAATCAAAGTAAAAGAAGAAGAAAAGTTTTCTTTCCTCATTAAAGTAAATGCAAAACCAGCATAATTAATTTTCACACTTAAAAAAAGATTTTTTCGGCGCATTTATTACAGTAACTTTTGAATACTTTCTTTTTTAGAATGAAAAGCTTTTTTTTTTTAATTCAGAAAATGTGCTTATCTCAGAGAGTTGGGGTGCTCTTGTTTTTTTGTTTGTAGTTGGGTTTTTTTTTGTTTTTGTTTTTTTGTTTTTTACTGAAGCTTCATATAGAAGTAAAAGGCTTTTTCATGGAGCTGTTAAACAAAACTTGACTTTTATTTAGTATTGTCTTTTTTTATGTTAGTATCATTCATGTACTTCCAGATACAATGCTGTCTGTGGAGTACTGTAAACATGACTGTGGCTGTCAGTATAGGACTATAGACAACAGTATTGTACACTGTTTTAGCATTGCTGTTTGTTTATAGTGTGGTTAAATGGTTTACAGGGAAACTGGCAGTGTCCGTATATCATGTATATCTATGGCAAACGGCACTGGGTTCATGTGAAAATAAGACATCAGCTCTTTTTTATGGGTTTATATATAGATATATATTTTTTATTTTTTTTTTATTTTTTTTTATTTTTTTTTTTTTTTTTAAATACAGCAGATGTGTAGTGTATATGGATCAGTCCACACGCTTTGACGCTGCCTTGAAACTGTAACTGCAAACAACTCCTAATTATTTTTTTTTTTATTATTAGATATAATTGTGTGTCATTACAGAGCAGAAGACTCTATCCCCATGCCCAGCACACAAGCGTCCGCCCCATCATCCGCCATCCAGGCCGCCATGGAAGCCACTCTGGCCTCCATCTCCTTGCCACCGCCCCCCTCGGCGGCCGCTGCCAGCAAACCAGACGCCCCGGCTGCTGCTCCTCCTGTCACAGCCACCACAAAGCCAGCTAAAGAGTCAGAAAGGTAAGTTCATGCAGCGGGTGTTTTGTGGGTGAAAGGGTAGGGACTGTAACACATTTTTTTTATAGTTGTTTTTAACTAGAGGGCGCTAGCTAGCAGGACAAAGGGGAGGTTACCTACTTCCGGGAGGTTTTCGGCCGTAGTTGCTCCCTTTTTCTCCGCATAGGCGGATAGTAGTTTGCACAGGACAGGAATGTCAGACCCCTGCCGGAGTCTGCACTAGTTGGGTCACGGTAAGTATGTTATTTAAACGTAATTTTAGATAGAAAATTTCCTTTTTTAACTACACGTACTTTACTGTGACCCACTAGCGCAGACTCCGGCAGGGGTCTGATTCCGGTCTTGATTCCTGATTTTTCTAGTTAGCCTTGTTTTTGTGTGTATTTACTTGCCAGCTATCATGAGTGATGAAAACATGGGTCAAAGGACAGAAGAATTGGTATCAAAAGAGCTGGGAAGAACACATTTTTTTTCTGGTTAACCTTGGTAAGTTTTCTTTCTGTTTTTTCTTTGTGTGTGTGTGTGTGTGTGTGTGTGTATTTACTTGCCAGCTATCACGGGTGATGAAAATATGGTTCAAAATAAGAATTAGTTTCAGAAGATTTGGGAAGGGGGTTGGGGTGGGGGGGGGGGCTTACTGGACGTTAATAATGTGCATTTATGTCTCAGTCTTTTTGTTTAGAGATTTGATGGCACTACTTTTATTTGTCTACTGAAGTTGATATTATTTGTTGAATATCTTTTGCCTGTTCACTTTCTTGAATGTGCAAAAAAAAAAAAGTATTCAGTCCTTTCCTTCATAAAACTTTGAGTAAATTATAATCTTTGATTTGAATGACATGGTCAAGATCTGGAATACATCAAGATTGCCGGTAGTGTCAAGAATTTTCCAGCTGTATGTATGCTGTATTTTCCACATGTATGTAGAGATTGTATGTGTTTCAGCTCTGAAAGCGAGGGGGAAGCCCCACCACCAAAGAAGGAATACCACTTCAGGAACAAAAAGGAGGCCATTGAAGCCTTTAAGGCATTGCTCAAAGAAAAGGTAAAGAGCTTATTTCAAAGACTTGTGCACACATCCAAAAGATGTTGCAAGTTATTAGGCCCGTCATCTGTATGAATACAGATGGTTGATTTCAGGGAAGAAAATACTTTGCAGAATGTGTGTAAGTGTATTTTTATACCTGTATTTTTAAGCAAATCATGAAGCCATAAATGTTGCTGTTTGAGCTGTTCATTCAAGTAATACTCTAAGGACTTAGTTTTTCTGTGAAATCACAGTGAAACCACATATTTAAAAATTCTTTTTTCTTCTTTTTTTTTCTTATTTGTTTGATGGGTTTCACATACTCTGACATGATATTGTTTCTTGGTACAAGCAATTTCTCAGCTGTAAGCTGTCAGAGTTTGGGCTTCAGCTTTTAATTTTCACACTTCCACATTGCTCTATGTATTTACTGAAGTTCACGTTTGCATTAGTAATGGTTCTGCTTGGGGTTTTTTTTTGTTTGTTTGTTTTTTCTCACTCATTTCTCTTGTTTACCTGTCCTGGTGAAATCATTTACAATGTGAAATTGTTGATCTTAAATCCATTTTGGATGTCAAATAGGTGTGGAGAAAGAACATGGTCAAGACAAGGTATTACCATTATTTTGGGTGTTTGGGGGGTTTTTTTTGTTTTGTTTTTTTACAATGTCAAAGCATTAGTTGTGCTAAATTCTTTGAAATAATAGCCCATTGCCATGCTTTTATGCTTGCTGTATTTTATGTGACCAGGATGTGCCATCTACCTCGTCATGGGAGAGTGCCATGAAACTGATCATCAACGACGGGCGGTACGGAGCTCTGAAGCATCTCAACGAGAAGAAACAAGCGTTCAACGAATACAAGACACAGAAGGCAAAGGAGGAAAAGGTTGGTGACATGTCATTAGGCTACCACATCTTCTGCACTCTCAGAACACACAGATTGCTGGATGTAGCAGACAAGAATACTGTCCTTTGTAATGTCTTAAAGCAGGGTTTGTGCAGAGTTTGTGGAAGTTTTGAAAAAGTCTTGGAAAAATGAGAGAACCATATGTTTTGCCCTTCATGGTTTGAAAAAGTCTTGGCATTTTTATAAACCGCTTGACCAGTACCATCCAATAAAGAACTTAATACGTTAAAAAAAAACCAAAAAAAACCACCAAATGTACATACCAAAAACTAATGAAAATTTAACATCAGTACTGGGATATCTGCAATGTCTTTCGTCAACAGCCTAGCAGATGAAGATCTGATTCAGTTTGGCTTTGTGCTAAGTTTGGAATAGAAAATTTTCTTTCTGGTCTGAAAAAGTAAGTTTTTTGGTAGGTTTTTTTGTTTATTTGGGTTTTTGTTTTTTAGGGGAGGGGGTGTGTGTTTGTTTTTTGTTTGTTTTTTCTTTTTGTGTTCTTGAATAAAATAAAAAATTTAAAAAATCTTATCTGTGGGAACCCTGTTACATAAGCTAATACTTTCTGTTCCAACTTTATGTGTGTGTGCATGCATGGGTTGTTAGTGTAATATTTGGAAAAGTCCAAGGCAAGAAACTGCACTGGTTTATCGTATTGTTATGGTTTTCAGGAAGAACAGAGAATCCGTGCCAAACAGGCCAAGGAGGATCTGGAGCAGTTCCTTCTCCACAGTGACAAGATGAACTCCTCCGTCAAATACTGGTCAGACATTGATGCTTGTTGGTTTTGTCTTCTTCTTCTTCTGCGTTAGTGGGCTACAACTCCCACGTTCACTCATATGCTCACGAATGGGCTTTTACTTGTATGACCATTTTTTCGCCGCCATGTAGGCAGCCATACTCCGTTTTCGGGGGTGTGCATGCTGGGTATATTCTTGTTTCCATAACCCACCGAATGCTGACATGGATTACAGGATCTTTAACGTGCGTATTTGATCTTCTGCTTGCATATACACACAAAGGGGGTTCAGGCACTAGCAGGTCTGCACTAGCAGGTTGACCTGGGAGGTCGTAAAAATCTCCACCCTTCACCCACCAGGCGCCATCACCGTGATTCGAACCCGGGACCCTCAGATTGACAGTCCAATGCTTTAACAACTTGGCCATTGTGCCTGTCAATTTGGTTTTGTTGTTTCTCCTGTGTGCTTGTCTTGCACTTTGGATGTGTGTTTGTGTTGGCAGCTGCCTGTCATCTGTTGCTTATTAGACTCGAGTATATTGGTAAGACGTCTGGTTTGGGCTTTGACAGGTTTTCAGCTGTGAAATGGCCCTCTTTGGTCAGCTGAACTGTAAGTAACATTTTTTTAATGATGGACACATTTAATTATTTTTGTCCTCCCACAAGTGGTTCTGAATTGTATTCCTGGTACTGTTGTCAGAAAAAAAAACATTTAAAGGTTGAGCTTTATTGGTGGTGAACTCTTTCTGAAACCATGGAGGAATCTTTCAGATTTGCATTTGCCCCCAAATTATTGGAGATTTAACCAGCTGTGGGGTTTAAAGTATACATCTGTTTTTATCGCTTTACTTTGATGTTTGTGAACAGCCCCAAGATTTCATGGAAACTTGAGTCTTGTCTTTATGATTATGTGGTGTATGTATAATTTGAAACAAGCATTGGTTGTGGTGTTTTGATGATAGTAGTGAAACACAATACTTGGGACCTTTTTCTATCAATAATGGTCAATGCTCTGGTGACGCCCGGTGTGTTTTCGCAGCTATAATTTCCTGTCTCTGAAAATACTGTGTCAGTGACTCTCACTTTTTCTGTTTTCTACTTGTTGGGTGTCCCCCATCCATCTCCTTGGTTTTTGCTTTCATTTTCCTCCTCATCCTTTCCTCTCCTCTTGGTCTTCCTGTTCAATCATTTATTCATTCTTTATTCTGCCCCCCTCACCAACACTAAAAAGCAGAAGAAAAGTTTAAAGTTCATTCGCAAATTGAAATGAATAGCATCAATGGCACCACTGACCTGAGTATGGGGTAACGAAACTCTAGAAGTCACCGGAGGAGGTGGTGTAGGTCTGGAGTCGACCGGAGGGAGTGAAGGAAGTGGAGGAGGCGGCGGGTTGGCGTTGTTGAGAAGGCTAGAAATAGAGGGCCCAGAGTGTCCACGAATCAATTGCGATCGTGCCTTAATTTTAGCCCAATCTCCCAATCGAACTATATAATTATGTGACCTGGTTGAAGACATAATTTGACAAGAAACAAGAACGCCAGAGAATGGACAGACAAACAGAAAATACGGAAAAAAAGCTTAGCCGTATGAAGAGCACAGGAACAGGAGTCTGCCGGAAAAAGAGCGCGCTAGTCAGGGGGGGCAAAGGGGAGGTTACCTACTTCCGGGAGGTTATCGGCCGTAGCTACTTTCGTTTTCTCCGCAAAGGCGGATAGTAGTTTGCACAGGACAGGAATCGGACTCCCTGTTGGAGTCTGCACTAGTGGGTCATGGTAAGTGTGTTACTTAAACGTAATTTTAGATTGAAAATTTCCTTTTAAAACCCATTCCACACCCATCCACCATTACAAAAATGTTCAGGGGCAGTAAAAAGGGTTGTTCTTTTCTCCCTTTAAAAAAAGAAGAAAAAAAAAAGCCTTTTGAGTGGCAGTCAAGTCGTACGCGTTATGAGCTCTTCATTGTTTTTAAAGTCCATATTGGTGATTTCAGGAAAGCAGACACCATCTTTGGGGACGCTGAGGTGTGGAAGAGTGTCAGTGACCGTGACAGGCGTGACCTCTTTGACGATGTTGTGCACCTGATTGCCAAACGAGAGAAGGTAAAACACTCAAAGCTACATAGTTGGTTGTATACACAAATTGAATGTCTGCATGAGGCCTTGTTGAAAATGAGTATCTTTGTCTGCCAGGTGAGGTGATGAGGATGAAAGTTTGCAGATTGATGATTTTATAATGGATTGAAACATCACTTTCGTTTTTCTTTTTCTTATGAAGGACTTTGTGATGGATTGCAACACACCTATAAAAGATAAATGAATAGGATTTTTTTTTCATGGATTGAAAAATGGCTTTTGTAATAAATGACAAATTTGTTAAGAATTACGCGCTTTTTTTTTTTTTTTTTTTTTCTTTTCTTTTCCATCTGAACAAATCTGCTTTCGTGAGTGTCTAGGTGTTGGCATGTGATGTGGTATGATGTGTGTGTGTAAGGGTCTTGATTATAGAGTCCTGTATTGTCATTTTTTGTCACCATTTTTTTCTCCATTGTTAGCACTGTGGGCCCCTGTGTTACGTAGGTAGCTTGCATTACAGATACCCATTCCTCTTCTTCATCTTTGTCATTTTCTCTTCCTCCTTCGTCTTTGTTGTCTTCTTCTACTTTGTCTTCTACTTCTTCTTTGTCTTCGTCTTCTTCTACTTTGTCTTCTTTTTCTTCTTCTTTGTCTTCTTCGTCTTTGTTGTCTTCTTCTACTTTGTCTTCTTCTTCTTCTTTGTCTTCTTTTACTTTGTCTTCTACTTCTTCTTTGTCTTTGTTGTCTTCTTCTTCATCTTCATGTGTGTTGTTTCTTTGAGGAAAAAAGTTTTGCTTAAAATACTGCATGAAAACTGTTTCATGGTTTTGTTGGGTTTTTTTGCCTGTGCCCATGACAACAGGAGGAAGCGAAGGCCTTGCGGAAACGCAACATCAAGGTGTTCTCCGAGATCCTGGACAGCATGCCCAACCTGCAGTACTGCACCACCTGGTCAGAGGCCCAGCAGATGCTGCTGGACAACACGCGGTTCACCGATGATCCCGATCTGGAAAGTGAGTCTGCGTCTGTTCTCTCATCTTGTATGACAGTCAGTCGTTTTCGACTGTGACCATCAGAACAGCAGAGGAGGTAACTGTTGTCCTGACTATCTGGGCTAGAATTCGATTATGGTGGAGAGCGTCTTGCCCAAGCTACATCCCCACTCTTTCGGCCTAGAGGGTTTTAGGACAGTCGGTGTTGGGGATGATTCCCAAAGGCCAACAAGCCCCCAAGGCTGCAGCACTAAGAGTCAGTGCAATATTGCCTCCTAGTTTGAGAGTCATAGTCCTTCACAAAAGACTAAGCTGTAAGTAATTTAATTTCCCATTGCATTGGAGAAACCATTGATATCACAGCTCTCACTTTGCGATTGGCCCAACTGTAAACTTATGTCTCTCTCTCATCTGAATTACTCACTTACTGCCCACACTTTTCTATCTGCAATCATGTGTGTGCATTTGCACCTCAAGTGTTTTACAGGCAGGAGGCCTGATGTAAAGGTTCTGTGAGTCCTTTAGCCCTCAATTACTTTTTTTTTTTAATTAGAATCTTTTTTCTCTTGTATATTATGATATTCATTGTCAAGCTTTTGGATAGCACATACAGGTACAGGACAAAGACATTATTCTGTTTCTGTCTGAGAGGCATTTACTACCTGAGATTGAAGCAGTACTCTCAATAAAATCAAGTAATGTCCCATTTATTAACCCATTTATTCAGTTTGCTAATGAATATGTAATTGAGATTAGTATGACTGGATGTGCACTCATAGTTACTGTTGTCACTGAATGTCAATAAGGAATATTTTGATAACAAGCAGTGACATCCTGCTCTGAGTATAGGTGCATGTCAAACAAACTGCTCAGGTGAAAGGTTTCAGACTTAATGCAGTGTGGTCTTTCCTTTCTTCACAGACATGGACAAAGAGGATGCTCTAATTTGTTTTGAGGAACATATCCGCATGTTGGAGCAAGAGTACGACGACGAGAAGGAGAGGGAAAGACGGAGACAGAAACGCATTCAGCGTAAAAACAGGGAGAGCTTTGTTGTGAGTGCTCTGTGTAGGTGTGAGCGTGTGTATGTGTGCGAGAGAGGGACAGCGACAGAGAGGTAACCATTTCTCGATGATGCTGTGTAACTCACCTATAACCACCCTAAAGTAACCTGATCAAGGATCTGGCAGAAAATGGGAGCAAGTTGTTTAACGCAACTAGTTTACCATGTCAGGGGAAAATGTCCTTTAAACATTGCAGAATCTTTAAAAGGTACATGAAAGCCAGAGTTCGGAGTTAAAAAAAAATTCAAAATTGCGCCAAACATCTTTTGATTATTAAATTTTGTTAAAATTTATGTTAATGATATACTTTTCTTTCAAAGATAAAGTTTAGTTCCAGTTTATATTCTTCAAATTACTTTTTTTTTCTTCTTCTTCTTCCAGGAGAGGGTGTATGGTTGTGTTTTATATACTATTTCTTCTAGACAACAACAAAAATGTTCTGATTGAAATAATCAAGTCTGATATTTCATCTCAATTTGTGTCTCCATTTCTCTTATTGGAGATGATATAGTATTCTGTATCCTGCTTTTTCCTATCCTCCCATAACTTTTGTGTGTGTCTGCTATAGCCAGGTGATATTTTCTCCCCCTCCACTAGACCTTGAGTGGTGGTCTGGACGCTAGTCATTCGGATGAGACGATAAACCGAGGTCCCATGTGCAGCATGCACTTAGCGCACGTAAAAGAACCCACGGCAACAAATGGGTTATTCCTGGCAATATTCTGTAGAAAAATCCACTTCAGTAGGAAAAACAAGTAAAACTGCACGCAGGAAAAAATGCAAAAAAAATGGGTGGCGCTGTTGTGTAGCGACGCGCTCTCCCTGGGGAGAGTAGCCCGAATTTCACACAGAGAAATCTGTTGTGATAAAATGAAAATGAAATGTTGTTGGACATCTCCTGTTGGAGATAAAGAGCATTTTGTACCCTGTGATTTCACCTCCGTGACTTTTTTTATTGTGTGCATCATTCCAGGTGTTGCTGGACGAGCTGCACGACAAGGGGAAGCTGAACTCCATGTCGCTGTGGATGGACCTGTACCCGTCCATCTCGCAGGACGTTCGCTTCTCCAACATGCTGGGGCAGGCAGGGTCCACCCCCCTTGACCTGTTCAAGTTCTACGTGGAGGATCTCAAGGCCAGGTTCCATGACGAGAAGAAAATTGTGAAAGATATTCTGAAGGTTAGTGTAAGATAAGATAAGATAAGAATAACTTTATTATCTCCAACTGGAGAAATTTGGTCAGGTGCATTATCACAACATAGACAAGTAAACAACATGGGGACCATAACTGTAAAAGTCAACAACAGCTTTTACAAATATTACGAAGATACAAATGTAAAAAAATATCACATACACCGTTTCATACATACATCCACACACTGCAGGTAATAACTATTATTCTTAACGTAAAAACAGAAAGAATTAAGAAATATTATTTTAATATAATTATAAACATAGCCTACTATACTGCATATTGATTATAATAGACATATAAGATAAGAATAAAGATAAATTGCGGAAAACCGCAACCAGATAATCAGCACACACCCGCACCCACCCACCCCACACACGCGGATTACTTGATTAAACAAGAGTAATAAACATATGTTCTCAAATAAATGCATTTCTCATATTCGCTTTTAAAAACATTGCAATTTTCTGTACCGTTGACTGACTACTTGTTGTGAAAGACTTTCTTTAAGCTGTCTCCCCAGAGCTATCTGTCCAGGCAGCATCCGCTTCAAGGAGATGCGTCATATCAGGCAGAAACTTTGTGTTTGCCAGTGGGCAAGACATCATTGCACCAGTGTTATCTTCAGGCAGAACTTGGCGTGTTGGTTGCCGAGTTTTCAGAATACAAAATCTTCTTTGTTGACATGTACTTGAGACCTTTTTTTGCAAATTAGACTTAGGCATTTCAAATGAGGACATATTATTGGTGCGGTTTCATAATCAGTTGTGCTATATCATGATCTAACTGATGTATTTATTGTTTAATGAATTATTATTGTTTTGTCCATTGTATAAATGTATTTCTAAAATTCTATGAAGAGGCTGCAGAGAAAATAATTTTGTTGTACGAAAATGGTGAGTGTAAAAAAAACAGAATTGTTTGTGTACCTGTTTTGGCGTAGTCCCCTGAAATTTTAGTAAAAATAGATTACAAACTCAAAATATCAAAATGCACTGTTTACAATGTCCCCAAATTTCATGGAGATATCTCTTTTCTTTCAGAAGTTATTATGAGTTATTTATTGGACTGGCTGAATATGTCCATCGTTGCACATTTTGCATGTTTTGTCGATTTTGAGTTC
Source organism: Babylonia areolata (assembly GCF_041734735.1). Taxonomy (NCBI): domain Eukaryota; kingdom Metazoa; phylum Mollusca; class Gastropoda; order Neogastropoda; family Buccinidae; genus Babylonia; species Babylonia areolata. The sequence continues at coordinate 57,391,243 of NC_134894.1, forward strand.
TTCCTAAACATAACAGAATTGATCTAGCATCTTGAACAAAAAATGTGCTTGATCTGTGTGATATATATATATATATATATATATATATATATATAGTGTTAGCTCAAACCAGTTTTGAAAGGCTTCATCACTGTTTTTCAAGATTAATGTACCTTCAGATATGGCTCATCACGAAAATTTGATCCAGTGGATATCATGTGAAATGGCATTTTTGATGTGCAATATCTTTTATGTTATATTTGCTATTGGTTTGTAAGTTGCAGTACTGTTTCTTTATAATATTTAGACTTTGTACCTTAAAAACTGGCTAAATCTGTTGGGAAATATTCATGATGTAATCAAGCAAACTAAAATCCCAAGAAGGTAATTACTGTGCGCGCTTAAACGACCATAACTCTTGAACAAATATAGATAGACCAATAATTTTTTGTGTGTTTTGTTTGTTTCAAACAAATGAATCTAGAAATATCACTTTCCACTATGTGTTTCTAAAGAACAATTTTGGCTGCCGCTACCTACTGTAATTGTTTGTTGTTTTTTTTGTTTTGTTTTTTCAAATAGTTATTAAGCAGAGTGGTTAAGTGTTGGACTTAAAATCTGAGGGTCCAAGGTTCAAATCTTGGTAACCAAGCCTGATGGGTAAGGGGTGGAGAATTTTCTGTTCTCCCAGGTCAACATACATGCAGACCTGTTAGTGCCTGAACCCCCTTCATGTGTAGACACGTACAGAAGATCAGATACGCATGTTAAAGAACCTGTAATCCGTGTCGGCGTTCGATGGGTTATGGATACAAGAACATACCCAGCATGCACACCCCTGAAAACGGGAGTATGGCTGCCTACATGGCAGGTTAAATAAAGAAAAACAGTTATGCAGTTAAAATGTTGCATGTCTGTATGAGTATGTGTGTATGTGACTGAAACCTGATTGAATGACACAGGAAATGAATGATGAGTGCCCAAAGGGCAGCCATCAGTCGGTTCTGCCCAAGTAGGCAGCCTGTTGTGCAAATGACTCCGTGTTTGCAAAGCGCTTAGAGCTTGGTCTCCAACTGCTATATAAGTATCCATATCATATCATATCATATATCGTATCATAGCTACTGGCCTTATTTGTGTTGCAGGACAAGGCCTTTTTCATCGAGGTGGCCACAACATACGAGGCCTTCAGTGGTGTCATTTTGAGCGACAAGAGGGCCAGCAGTCTGGACTCGGGCAACATCAAACTCACCTATAACAGTGTAGGTGTTCAGCTTTCAAGGATTCTTTTCGTGATGGCCAGGATTGTGCGTCTGTTTCTTGTGAGAAAAAAATACGGATTTCATGTGTTTTGAATAACACTGTTGTCAGTATTTAGACCTGTTGTCAGGGTGAAGAGTTTGTTAAAATGTGGAGGAAAGTGATTGTTTGGTTTCTGTTGGGGAAAGATTGGTTTGAATCTGTTTGGGGAGGGATTATTTCATTTCTGTTGGGGAGTGATGATGTTTTGGTTTTTTTCATTTATGTTGGAGAGGGGTTGTTTGGTTTCTTTCCAGGAGGTGATTGTTTCAGTTCTGTTGGGGAGGGATTGTTCTAATTCTGTTGGGGAAGGATTGTAATTCTGTTGGGGAGGGATTGTTCTAAATCTGTTGGGGAGGGATTGTTCTAAATCTGAACAATCTGTTGGGGAGGGATTGCTTCATTTCTGTTCAGGAGGTGATTGTTTTAATTCTGTTGGGGAGGGATTGCTTCATTTCTGCTCGGGAGGTGATTGTTTTAATTTTGTTGGGGAGGGATTGCTTCATTTCTGTTCAGGAGGTGATTGTTTTAATTCTGTTGAGGAGGGATTGCTTCATTTCTGTTCAGGAGGTGATTGTTTTAATTCTGTTGAGGAGGGATTGCTTCATTTCTGTTCAGGAGGTGATTGTTTTAATTCTGTTGAGGAGGGATTGCTTCATTTCTGTTGCGGAGGTGTGTTTTTTTGTGTTTTTTTGTTTTTTTTTGGTTTTTTTGTTTTTTAGTCCTGTTGGGGAGGGATTGTTTTAATTTGGTTTGGGAGGAGTTGCTTCAGTTTTGTTTGGGAGGGATTGCTTGGGATTGTTTTGTTGGTGAAGGATTGTTCTAATTCTGTTGGGGAAGGATTGTAATTCTGTTGGGGAGGGATTGCTTGGGATTGTTTTAATTTTGTTGGGTAGGAATTGTTCTAATTCTGTTGGGGAGGGATTGTTTTAATTTGGGGGGGGGGGGGGGGGGGGTTTGAATTGTTGTGGAGGGATTGCTGCATTTGTGGTGGGGAGGGATGATTTTTTTCTTTCATTTCTGTTGTGGAGGGATTGTTTCAGTTTGGTTGGGGAGGTAGTGTTTCATTTCTATTGGGAAGGTATTGTTTCATTTCTGTTGGTGGGGGGGGGAGGGTGATATTTGTTGTTGTTTGTTTCTGTTGGGGATGGATTGTTTTAATTCTGAGTTGAGGGATTGTTTCGTTTCTGTTGGGGGGGTATCGTTTCATTTCTGTTGGTCAGGGAGGGTTTTTTTTTTTGTTTTTGTTTTTTTTGCATTTCTAATGGGGAGGAATTGTTTTCATTCTGAGTTGAGGGATTTTTCATTTCGGTTGGGGTAGTGAGTGGTGGAGGTGCTAGTGCTCTAGCTGGGTATATTTCAGCTGGAAATCTGTGAAGTTGGCTGGTTTGTGGAATGCATTAGGACCTGCATGTCTTGACCAGCATTAGTGGTTTGCATGCTGTTGTGAATGAAGTCTTTGTTTAGTTTGACTTAATTTCCATTTACATAAGCTAGTTATTTCAGCTATAAAAGCTGAATAGCAGCGGCATGCGCACATGCGCGTGCGCACACACACACACACACACACACATACTACACTCATATGTATCCAAACAGACAAGAACGTGTGTGGATAAACATAGGCATGTGCATATTTGTATACATCTGTGCACACACACACACACACACACACACACACACACACACACACAAAGAGCTCACATACCGCCCACCCACATACTCTCCTATACTCAACACTCTACCTCATACTTTTTCATTATTTGTCTATGTCCATGGCTTTTTGTTTCAGTGTGCATTGGGTAGAATACCGTAAAGTCGGTCTGTTGAGCGCACTGGTATATAAGCCACACCCACTAAATTTAGGAAAAAATTTAACTTCATACATACATAAGCTGCACTGGCTTATAAGCCGCACTTATTTCCAGTACCGGAACACATACTGATACTACAGAAAAGTTGTCAGTACTGTAGGTTATGAAATAAACACAAGCGGGAACAACACAAAGAAAAGCATGCGAAAATACTGCTAGTGCCACAAAAAAAAAAATTTTTTAAATGAACACAACGAAAATAAGATCCATAATTTAGGGATAGTCACATTTATTCAATGTCATCCTGCTCACTGATCCACTGAAATCTTCGTCTTCAGTGTCCAAGTTGAAGAGAACCAGCACAGCTTCCTCCGCCATCTTGTCACTGACTTCAGCCTCGCTTTCACTTCATGAACATGAACGCAAAGTGGAGGTCGCTGCTTGTTCGCCACTTGCACTGTTGCCTGCTAGGTCGATTGCCTTCAATTTAAAGGCTGCATCATAGACATTACATTGTGTTTTCGGCATGATGAGGGTGTACGCTTGAGCAGAGTAGAACTGAATGCTGATCTGAAGTCTTTAATGTGTGGGGATTTGATTTATAAAACGTGAACAGTTGGCACACTATCGTGAAGCTCATCCAAAAATTCATGGACAGAAATCATGATTTTGGTGAGTTGAAGGGCAGCTAAGAATAGACGAGAACATGACACTCCCGGGATCGTTAAGATCCTCAAATAAGCCGCATCATTGTATAAGCCGCAGAGGTTGAAGCAGGGGTAAAAAGTCGCGGCTTATAGACCGAACTTTACGGTAGTTCAATTACAGGTTCTCTCAGTTTAAAATGCTATAGATTAACATTTGTTTTTTTTTTGGTGTTTTTTTTTTTTGCAGTTAATTGAAAAAGCAGAAGCCAGAGAGAAAGAAAGGCTAAAGGAAGAGGCAAGAAAGGTATGTATGTTTTCATTGCTACTGGGTTTTGAGAGATTTCCTCCATTGAACTGAATTTTCCTGTTGCATGTATATGTTTCTGTTGTGCACAAGGCCTCAGGCTTTAGTAATTATTCTTTCGCACATTAATGTAAGTATGTCAGATGTTTTGGGTTTTTTCACTGTCACTTTTGGTTGTAAATAATTATGGGTAAATGTATGATATGAAGTTTACGCACTCACACATGTTGAAGTTAGTTAATACTAAAGATGTAACCTCTTCAGAATGTTGTAGGAAGTCAGTGCCTAATAAATGACGGTGATTTTTTAAGTCCACATTGATTACTGATTTATTATAAACGTAATTGATGATATGTTTGAAGGCATGTAAAGTTTAAAAGAGTTGTTATCTTCACATTTTCGATTCATGTAACAGAATGTGTGTTTCAGTTGAAAAAAATAGAAAACAACTTCAAAACGGCCCTCAGTAGACACAACATTGGCCTGGAGCTGACATTTGAAGAGGTAATGTGCATCTTCTTTATTGTTAGAATATGAGGAGATTATCTTCTTTTTTTTTTCTTTCTTTTTTTCCTTTTTTTTATATATATATATATAAAGATTCATCATCAGTGACTGGAATGTGTAGTATGCATGGAAAAGTATTTCTAAGATAATTGAACGAAAGTCAGGTTGTCAACACAAGAATGTACACATCTGTTCAATTACAGCAGTGCTGTATCATAAGCTTACACATGGATACATTGCTGTGTTCTTTTTATTTGTACACCCATGTGTACCACTTCTTCCTCTGCACACACACGCACGCACGCATGCACGCACTGCACTGCACGCACGCACACACGCACTGTCTAAGTGAAATTTCCTTTATGAATACCCATGATATGAACTGAATATACAAACACTTACTACATACTTAGGATTTGAATCAAATGCACTTAATTAGCTAAAACATACTCATAATGTAAATCAAGCAAACAAGCCCTCACAACACACGATTTAAATCAGACTTGCAGTTTGTGAAGACACTTTATGCTTATTCGCTGATGGATTATTTTTGTTGCACAGGATTTTGATGGCATTCCTTTGCCCTGACCCATCTGTAAATCTGATGGGTCTTTTTTTTTCCAGGCCAAAGAAAAAATGGAGAGGGATCCTGCCTGGGAAGGAATCACGTTAGAATCCGAGCGCCTTCGTCTGTTCAAAGAATACATGACCTCTTTGGAGGAATCGTGCATGCATCATCATTCCCGCCACAAAAAGTCCAGAAAGAAGAAGAATCGTCGCTCACGTTCCAGGACTCCATCTGTTAGTATAGCTGAATCGTGTTCTTCAGTCAGGAAGGCTGTTGGGGGAGGATGGTGGAAAGAGGGGGTTGGGGCGTTAAGAGTGCTTGGAAACTGTGGGGATTGTGTGATTCGGTACCTACCCCCAAGGCATCAGTGTATTCAGTGGATGGTTTATCTCAGTTTTACTTTTTCTGATCCTGACCAGTCGGGGTTTCCATTATGTCCTGGCACATTCACCTGTTTGGTTTTGTTGTGTTTTTTCTGTTTGTTTGTTTCTCCATTCTGGAATCAGCTAACATCAGTAGAATGGGATTCTAAAAGAGAAGAGGATCTGTGAGAGTTGGAGTGAAGTGTTTGTGAAATAAAAGGGGGGTTGTGAATCTCAGTGTAAACACTGCCTTTCATACAGAAGCCTAATAATGAACATTTGGGGGTACTTTGTGAAATACAGGAAGATAAGAGTGTGGGTGATGGAAAATTATTACGTGAAATCTGTGCTAGTGGTGATGAAGATTGTTTTGTATGCTAAATGAAATGGAAATAGTGAACAGTGGAGGAAGGATTGTTAAGTATGCTAAATGAAATGGAAATAGTGAACAGTGGAGGAAGGATTGTTAAGTATGTTAAATGAAATGGAAATAGTGACCAGTGACAGAAGGATTACTTGGTACTCTGATGGTAAACAGGATAGTTGTGAGCAGTGGTATGGGGCAAGTGTTCATGTTTGATGAAAGCTGATTGTAGAAAAACGTTCCATGGAATTCTTAACTTCTGTTTTATTGATGTGATGATGGTTTTCATGCACAGAGTGAATCAGATGACGACAATTCACGTCATAGATCCAAGAAAAAGAAAAAGGCACGATCGGAATCCAGATCCAGTGATTCAGGTATTTAGTGTTCTGTGTCACGTCTGTCTTGTCTTTTCTTTCATTCATTGTCCTACAGTGTGTGAAATCTTTTGATGGACTTCTACATTCTTCTCGTCACTGATCATTGGGTTCATTCAGAATGTCACATATTATTAAATGTGTAGGTTTGTGTGTGTGTAGGCCTCTCTCTCTCTCTCTCTCTCTCTCTTTTTACCAGATGTGTGGCATGTAAAGTTTATACAAATTTGGTTTTGGAGAAGTTTAGGAATATCAGGGGGTTGATAACTCGGAAATGCTTCTAGCGGCTTTCAAACAGAGACTTATTGACTGTTTTAAATGAGATTGGCAAACACATTTAGAGCTGCATACATTCTATGATGTCTACGCCTCTTACAAGCATTTGTTTTCACCAAGTTGTCATTTACTTCAAATTGCCAACATCAAAATTCGTGCTGTTTCTCGAGATTATCTCGAGATTCAGGATTGGAATGTCTCCATTGAATTGTCATTTTTTACAGTCAATACATATATTCATATTTTTTCATACTGTGCTCACTCCATTGTATGGGCAAACGGCCTGACAATTAAACAACCCTACGTCCTGCGTCCTCTCTCTCTTGCTGGCTCGCTCTCTCAGTGCCTTTCTTTGCCTTATACATGCACACCTTTACTGATTGCCACATTTTCCTTGTCAGTGATACTTGGCATCGTAATATGTCATTAATTAAGTAAAGTGTGCAGGACGAGTGTGTATAATCTCTTTCTTTCTCTGTCTCTCTCTCTCTCTCTCAGCATGTCTTATAATCTTTCAGATAAGATGATAAGTCAGTTCTGCGTATCACAGGCACTAAGCAAATACAAAAGAAATCATAGCAACAGAAATCATCCTTGGGATAATATTCTGTAGAAAAATCCACTTTGATAGTAAAAAACAACCAAATACAACTTGTCGACAGAAAGAAAGAACAGGTGGTGTTGCTTTGTGGTAATGTCCTTTCTCTGGGAAGAACAGCCTCAAGTTCACACACAAAGCTCATTGGGGGAAAAAAAAAAAAATCCAGTCCAACCCAAATCAGGCTATTCATGTCATTACATATTATAATGTAACAAATAGGTCAGAGTATTGTCAAAACTCCCAATCGAGCTACATAATTGTGCGACCTGTTTGAAGACATAATTGGACACAAAACAGAAACGCCAAAGAATCGATAGACAGATAGAAAATGCGAAAAACTTAGCCGTATGAAGTGCACAGGAACAGGTGTCGAGATGGCTGCCGTCAAAAGAGGGCGCTAGCCAGGGGGACAAAGGGGACGTTACCTACTTCCGGGAGGTTATCAGCCGTAGTTCTCTCATTTTCTCCGCATAGGCGGATAGTAGTTTGCACAGGACAGGAATGTCAGACCCCTGCCGGAGTCTGCACTAGTTGGGTCACGGTAAGTATGTTATTTAAACGTAATTTTAGATAGAAAATTTCCTTTTTTTTAATACAAACATGTGAAAAACCAGCCAGCACTACAGATCTCTTTCTTTTCAGAAGATGACGCAGACAGAAGCTCCAAGAAACACAAGAAAAAATCTAAGAAGAAGAAACGAACATCACGATCAGTAAGTTTCATTTGTTTTTGCTATCCATAACGAATCATTAGACTTGTGGAGGTCTATCCTTACTGCTGAATTAAAACTATTGAATTGTTTGTGCCGCTGCCAGAATGGTTGTTGGGAAAACGTTCTTGTACCTACATACACACATGCACACACTTGCTCAAACATGTACGTCTCATACACACGCATGCAGATTTGGTTATGCAAACGTTTGCTGCTAAACACACTCGTGGATACTTTTATCCATGTGGACTTTCTTTGTTCATATGACAAATGAAAACAAGATAGGCAAAGCCTTCAAGACTCACTTGTGATACACTTTTTTTTTTTAAATCCAAGCTTTTTATGTAGTGAGTATAATTTCAAAATGTAATGTTTAAGATGAGAAAGATCAGTTTAAAGCAAATTAACTCCCCTAACATTAATTAGAGTAATTTCCCTTTTTTACTATCTGCACCAAAACGTTTGCAAATAAATAAAACTTCCATGCTTAGCAAAAGAAGTTCCTGTTTGAACAAAAAATGATAATAATGACTGCTCTAGTTGTTGGGCCAGAATATCAGATCAAAGTGCCAAGTTTAGAGAATACAAAAAATGTAAATATAACAGTAAATGCAGTTTGCATATAATTAGGCTTCATTTTTTTGTGCCCATCCCAGAGGTGCAATATTGTTTTAAACAAGATGACTGGAAAGAACTGAATTTTTCCTATTTTTATGCCAAATTTGGTGTCAACTGACAAAGTAGTTGCAGAGAAAATGTCAATGTTAAAGTTTACCACGGACACACAAGGACACACAGACACACACACACACACAGACAACCGAACACCGGGTTAAAACATAGACTCACTTTGTTTACACAAGTGAGTCAAAAACTGGATAGGATTCAGAAACAAGTCAGCAAGGCAAGGCACTGTGCTGGACTGACGACAGCATTGGTGATGTTTTGTGTTGTGCTTGGAACCTTGCACAAAGAGGGTGAAGTTGCACTGATGGGAATTGCTACTTACACTGAAGATATTGCTCACCACAAAGAACATGACTTTTTAGTCCCCTAGGAACCATCATACTTATCCATACTTAGAAGAGTCATCACCACCACCAGTGACTGGCTCCAGTATCATTAGCGCTGTTCTCAGCTCGTCCTGGCAGAACAAAGGGCACAAGTCATCCAGCATAATTATTACAGAAATCTGGCTCAGACAAAACAGGAGCTGAGAGTGTACCCAGCATAGGAAAAGGACACTGGATACTTTCTTGCAAGTCAATTAATTGCAGCCACAGTAGCTTTTGGCAGTCTACAAACTTGGTTGGGTTGGCACAGTAGTACAGGTATAGACATTGTGGGTATGGGATTTTTGTTTAATGTTTTTATGGAGCACGGTCCATTCAGAGAACTTGAAGACTGACTTTGGGGCTTTTGCCCATGTTGCCACTTGCTTTTGTGTGAGTGCATCAGTAGGCTTTTGCATCTCTGCAGAGGACAGTACTTATAAACAGAGAACGCTGGATGGGCTAGAAGTAGAAATACCCTTCTTGTTTTGTTTTTTTTCACAGGCATCAAGATCCGAAGCATCAGATGCTGAACCTGAGCGGGAATATTCCAAGAAGAAGAAACACACTCCAGAACCCAGAAAGGAAAAGGTCAGTGGTGGTGACTGGTGATTCACTTTCTGGTTCAGTCAGTCCCCTTTGTTTGGGAGTGCAGGGGAGAAAGTGAGATTCGGCCTGCTGTATGCCTGTCCCTGCTTTCTCACAGAGCAAAACATCAACTCCCATTCTTGGAGAACTCCGATGTTCAGTTTTATTAAAAGTCTGTCAATTACTCGCTCAATTACTCACTCAGATTTAGAGAACCATGACATTAGCCCCATTCAGGTGAGATTCTGTGAAATTAATCAGTGAATGTTAAGACACAAACAATTTGTTTCTTTTTCCTCTAATTAAGGTCAAGGCCAGACCTGTCAATCATTTGCAACTGATATTCGATGCAACGAAATCAGTTCAAAAATACACAAGAGATTACCACCTTTTTTTTTCTTCATTGTCTACATGAGATTAGCTGTCAGGATGAAATAAATGTTTTTCTTGAGTGCTTACACAGGCCTGTGCAGCTGGTCTTGTAGTGTGGTGGATGTCAGCACAATCCCCCTCAGACCTCTGAGGCCCCTGCAGTGTAGAGAATGTGTTCAGTCTGTCTATGAGGGTGGACCAAATTCTCTCTATGAGGGTGGACCAAAATGTTATTGACCTGAAATCCAAGTCACAGTTAGCTGGTTCTGAGCTATGAGAAATCGGCATGAGATTTTCTGTTTACTCATGCCCTCAGCTGTTAATTTCAATAAACTTTTAAACTTTTTAAACCTTCAGTTTGAGGACATGTTTATCTGCACCATGGAAAAGCCTTCCCATCACTGCTTGTCATGTGTCTGTGTTTATAAAACATTGATCATTCTTTAAAATGATTTTTAATTACACATACTTAACCGTGACCCACTAGTGCAGACTCCGACAGGGGTCTGACATTCCTGCAGGAAACAGATGTCTTCTGCTAGTCACATAGGTGCTAATGTACAATGAAAAATACTGTGCCAACAAATCTCCAAAATGAAGTGTAACAACCCTCAAAGGAATGGCACAATAGTGATTAATTGTGCTGTGTGAAAACAGTCGCATAGGTATGACGTCATAGTGAAGTAGTGACCATACTGAGTGACACGGTGATGGACCGCCTACCCCATAAGGCATGCTGAAGTATTTGATTGTGTTTTCAGAACGACTGGAACACCTCAGGGAGTGACTTAAGTGAAAGTGAACTGGAACAGAAGCGACGTATGTTGCTCCAACAGCTGGCAGGAGCGGACGGCTGACTTGTATTCTGTCAGCCCAGACTGATGTGTGTGGGCAGTGTAGGACAAGGACCTCCCACTCACCTGACAGAATTGTGTTCACAGTTGTCACGTTCCCTTGACATTATACAGTTGAAAAAACATGGGGGGTAGGGGACAGGTAACAACAGATTTTTGCACCCACACCAGTAATATAACACAGGTGATTTTTTTTTTTTTTTTTTTTTTTTAATCAGCAGTAAAGACAGCTTTTAGGAACTTTTTTCTTCTGCTATGTTTTCGCAGGATTTCAACCTAGGAGCATGCCCCACCTCTTGACCGTGTAGTGAAATAAACGTTGGCTGACTGACGCCATTCATGTCCATTCCGTCAAGCAACAGTGAAACAGCTTAAAAGTCCGGTTTCAGAATTTGGTTTGACCATTGGTAGCATGACGTTTGCACAGATTGGTGCTCTGATGGGATCACCATCACTGACATATGCACATTCTTAATGCTGGTGACGTTTTCATTTTCTGATGAGCGATACTCAAAACAGTCATCTTTTTAGTTTGCAACGTCATGCTATCATATTTGCATTTGAATTCATTATAACTTGATAATTTGAAGTTTGTGTCGTGTACACGTTTAAACTTAGTTGATGTGGTGTCTTGTTGGCAGTCCCACTATTTTTGTGCCTTTCTTTTCTTTTTTTGTTTTAGAAAGATTTGATTCAGGCTGGTTTTTGATTAACTATACTGCAGCTGGTTCTTGGTAAAATAGGGATTTCCTCGCTGGGGACAAGTAGGTGAGATCGTTTTGTTTTTGGATCTGAAAATATGATTTTAATGTACATGCTAAAAATATATATTTCAAATTTGTGCTCTTAAATATGTCAAGTGACTGGTCAGATGTCTAGTATTGGAATGAAGATTTTTTTTCAAAGATCTTGCCCATTTTTACAACAACTTTTTTTCTTTCGTTTTTTTAAGTATGTTTGGGAGATGAGGGTCAGTCAAATGAGATCTTCAAGCTGTACGGTGTTTACCAGTCTTGGGTCGAGCAGACCAGTTGTTGTGCATGAAGTTGAATTCTGTTTTAAGTGAGGCAGTCCTTATTTCCCGATTACCATTATTTTCTCTTCTTCTATTTGTTGCTATATTCTGTTTATTTCATTGTTTGTTTGCTTGGCCTGCTGTTGTATTTTTTTTTATTTTTGTATCATTTGTTTCTATTTGATATTGTTCAGAGTTAATACTGGGTGTTGCAGGACAATGAAAAAAAAGTCAGAACAAAGGTATTCTCCTATGGTTGTATCCTGTGAAAACCGATAGAGACATATTTAAGTTAACTGAAATATCTGTTGTTTACATTAAATAGCTGTGAACCTATGTTGATCCACTGTGCACTTTATTTAAGACACACACACATACACACACATGATCTTGGGCACACACTATCAGCATGCCCGTTTGTCATGCTCATTCAGATGTTTGTAATTGTATGTCTGTCAGTCTGTGGATCAGAGTAAGTTCTAAAAAAATTTTTTTTCTTTTTCAGTGTGCTTCAGCAGTGTATTGACTGTATGATGGTTGTCAACTGGTACTGTCAACATGATGACAAACCTTTGTTGTTCGTATATACTGTTGGTTCAGTGACATATGTAGTAAGTACATCACAAGCCATGACCACCACTTTTTTTCCCCCCTGCAGTGTCTATCAGCTAAGCAGTTAACTGTTCATGTTGGAGAGATGAAAGGAAAACACTTTTCAGGTTACCTAAATTAGTGTCCTATTTGCACAGGACAGAGGACACTGTTTATCTTTCCTCACATGCACAGATGTATGCATGCATGCTCAAACACACACTGAACAAAAATGAATAAAACAGCTGTATTGTCAGGTGGAAAAACTTAATGTTTTTGGGGTTTTTTTTTTATTGTGTAATATTGATGTTTGAAGACAAATAAAAAAAATTATGTGCTGATGAACAGATTGTGTGACTGTTTCATTTTTGTTTTCTAAGTCTGTCAGATCACAACACACAGAAGCAATGCATAGTGATAAAAATGTTGACCTACCTCAAGGTGTATAGGTCTTGGAAATAATATAGATATAAATCTACACACACACACACACACTCTTTCAAACATTTTTACTTTACAAATCTTTGCCAAGATTTGAATGGTCGAGGTTCAAGGAATGAAAGTCCAACTTACAACACCTGGCTGCTGCATTTCTTACCGTCATTCTTTCCAGAACTCACACACACATACACACACGCCCCACATCAAACATCAAACATAGGATTCTGTTTAGAGATAAACATGAGTAAATATGCTTCCTCCCTTAGGTACATTAATAATGAACACAGTTGGAAACACCTGGCCAAAATACAGCAAAATTGTCCATACTGAACATGATCAAAGCAAGCTACTTTCAACCAGAAATACAAGTCTTCACAATAATTCTCCAGCTGTCAACAACAAACATCAAAAGGGTTCACAACAATACTCCAAGCTTGGAGACCACCACATGCCACATCCAGAAACTGTCCCCATTAATACAATAGTGATGTGACTGAACTGCATTTGTACTGTGATTTCTCCAGGTAAAGGTAGACTCAATGCATTGGCAATTTAATTGCCCATTCACACACGGACACACCCAAAAATGACTAACCACACTCAACCATAAACACACGCACCCATCAACAGAAAACAGCTGAAATTAACAAAGAATGTAAAAGCAATGCCATTTCAAATCATCTGTGGGTTTCTCTCTATCCTAGTCTCATGAAAAGGAAAGAGATGAAATGACTGATTATTCTTCAACTTGCATGTTTCAGTTCAGCACCGGATAGCAGTTTTGAAACCATGCAAGACAGATCAGTTCAACGCCTACACCATTTTTGCATCAAGAACACTTACTAATAAAGCAGTCTGGCATTTACATGCAGTTCTGCACACCATCATCATATAGCTCACAAGGTATATGCAACAAAAATTTTAAATGCCACATCCCTCACCTTTTTTGGTAATCTGTCATGCAAAAAAATCAACAACAAAACATGACATGAAGCAAGGAGAATGTGATTAAATGGTGACAAAATCTTTGAAATCAGGACTGTTCATCCAAGGAATCTGAACACAAGTGGCAGTCACCAGGTTTATGGCAGGCACAAGAATATGAATGGCACTGAAATGACAGCAGCAGGGACCTCTGAACACCTGAAATCATGACCGTTGCAACTGTGCAAGGATCTCTCAACACCACTGAGACCATGACAGCTCCAAGGATCTCTCAACACAAATGGCTTTACCACCAGTCCCAGTGATTTCAGTCTCTGACCATACAACACACTGAAGCAACTCCAGCCCAGTCTAAAAGTCCTCATCATCCCAGTCCACACCAGCAGCCAGGTCAGTGAAAGCCTCCTCCCCCATGTCAGTGTCCCATTCAGCCATGTCTACGTCAGCGGCAGTGTCCACCGGTGTCGTCGTGACAGTCCCGTTGTGCAGACTGTATGCGGAGCTATGCTGCAGAGCCTGACCTCCGCCCTCTGACCCCTGTCGGACCGGGGCCGACTGGCCAGGCTCCTGACCCCTCACACGGCTGCCATCTTTCACTGGAGACCTGGCGCTGTGGATTTTCTCTATGGCAAAGAACTGACTGATGCCTTTCTGGCCTTTCAGAGGTGAAAGTTTCCTTCGCTTTGAAGGGGATCCACCACTGTAACTTGACTTGGTCGGTGTGGGTGGTAGGGTCTTCATGCAGGATTCTGTGAAACAGTAAAAGAAAAAAAAGTAAACATGTTTATTTGTTATCAGATTCAAAGAGATTTCTGCAATCATAAAAATCCATATAAACACCTTTCAGTCAAAGTTCTGTTTCTTCCTTGGCATCCTTTTATTGTGTAGAATCCTCTGACTTCAACTCACCAATAAGTCTTATTCAATCTTTCAAATTTACCCTCTCAAAATCTGCTTCATTTGAATTTGCCTGAGGCTGGAAAAACTGAATGCCCAAACTGCATCATTCATTGATACTGTCCAGCTTAGAAAGTGGAACATGCTCTTTAAAACATGCTTAATCAGCAAATGAAAATAAGCATGGAGAGATAATTATCATACGGCAAACAAAATACATTAAACTTGGCTGTTTAAGATTACATTTCAAGCGATGTCAACGTTTGACACAGCATTTTCCATCATATGTTTATTGAAACTGTATAATGAAAAGTAGCAGTTTTCAAACCGTTGTGGTTCTGACAGAAGCACCCATACTGAAGCAGCATACTGACCCTGAGTCTCTCCCCCTCCAGTGACAATGTCTGAAGAATCCTCACATCCACTTTCATCCAGAAAACTCTCTTCAAACATGTCCAGAATGCGTTTCTGCTTAGGATCCTGAAATTTACAGATTAATGAAGAAAGGACTGTCTTCATGCTTGAAATTCTATCACCCCTAGTAACCGATAAATAAAAATTATTTTATAAATGACATCAGAACTAATACTTGTCCGAATTTTACCCTGGCCATTACCTGGGTAAAATGGATTATTTCATGAATTATGGGAGTTTAAAACATCTCTAAAGTTTACCGTAATCATTATGTGTGATCATTGTTGCATTACAAGTAAAACATTAAAAGAACAAAAACAAGAAATATTAATAAAATGTGAGCATATTCATATCCACATGCTTGCAAGTCTTCAAAACTTAAAAATTTACATACAGAATACTTTATCATCTCAAAAAGAGAAATTCAGTTGTGGTGTAAATCACAGTCATTCATAACATATGTACACAAAAAGACAAAATGCTTTGATGTCAAACTAGAACAATCCATGCTGGAATAGTCATCAACAAAAGCTTTAACTGAAAAAATGGGTGTTCAACACAAAAAGTTCAAACTGTCAATTTCAAAATATGCCCCAACAAAATGTTGTACAAAGCTGGATTTGTATTTGTATTACTCTTTTCGTCAAAACAGATTGTGTGAAATTCAGGCTGCTCTCCTCGGGGAGAGCGTGTTGCTACACTGACAGCACCGCCCATTTTTTTGTATTTTTTTCTGCCTGCAATTTTATTTGTTTTCCTTCTGAAGTGGATTTTTCTACTTAATTCTATGGAATATATTTATTCTTAAAAAAAAAAAAGGAAGAAAAAAAAAGAGAGAAACACAAACGCAATCACAGGATCCGCTCCAGGCTGCGTGGTTAAATCTTTCTGCTGGTGTTGAAACAACTCGGATCATTAATGCCTGGCAGACATTCATGCACACCCCCTGCCCTCACCCGGACAAATGTGATTCCTATTTGGAGTAAATAGAAATTTCTGCAAGATGAAAACGTCTCCCACAAACAACAAGATAACACTATTTGTGTTTTTAGCATAGGGAGAACTGCAAGCTGCAGTTCTCATCATTTCTCTTGAAAAACAAAACAAACCAAAAAAAAACAGACCTTCATGCAGACACCAGACTTACCCGAACATGGGCAGTGTCAGTGTCGGTAAAGTCATCCCTTGCCAGACCAGCCTTGCCCAACACCTGCAGTTTGTTCTGGACCAAGGGCCTGCCAGCACACCGCAACACATCAGACACAGTCTGTCATGTTACCGAAAACAAAACAAAAATCACTTGAGATGTCCAAATACTTTTTCTTTCTTTTTTTTTTTAATATCAGGCAGTATTAGAAACAAAATACACACTTAACACACCGTAACATGTCAAACACATTCTGTGATGTTAGAAAACAACAACCACACACTTAAAAGCATGGATCTGAATCCATCTGTTAAATTTCATTTGTCTATATTTTCATTAAAATATGTAAAAAGTTTCATATCATTTGAAGTTAACTGAAGTATGTGTCTGTGGTACAAAACACAAGAAAATCAGTTGCCTGTTTACAGGACATGCTGCAGCTAGCTGTGGAGCACACTGTCCATGTTAACTTGACCCTTTTTGTCATCAGCTGGTAAAAACAAGAACGCCAGAGAATCAAAAGACAGACAGAAAATACGAAAAAAAAACCTTAGCCATATGAAGAGCACAGGAATAGGAGTCATGATGGCTGCCGAAAAAAGAGGGCGCTAGTCAGGGGGGCAAAGGAGGTAACCTACTCTAGGGAGGTTATCGGCCGTAGCTACTTTCGTTTTCTCCGCATAGGTGGATAGTAGTTTGCACAGGACAGGAATGTCAGACCCCTGCCAGAGTCTGCACTAGTGGGTCACGGTTAAGTATGTGTAATTAAAATCATCTCTTTTTCGGAATGGCTGGTTAAATCCTGAGCTGGGACATACTTCACACTGGTTCAAGGTAGATCTTTGTGGTTATTTCTACTGAGTATTGTCGTATTGTCTGTTATTACTCTTTTTGTCACAACAGATTTCTCTGCGTGAAATTTGGGCTGCTCTCCACTAGGAGAGTGCATCGTCACAGTGCAGTGCTACTCTTTCTTTTCTGCCTGCAAATTTATGTTTTCCTATCAAAGTGGATTTTTTTTTTTTTTTTTTTTTTTAATAAAATTTCACCAGGAACAACCTTTTTGTTGCTGTAGGTTCTTTTACATGGGCTAAGTGCATGCTGCACACTGGACCTACATATATCATCTCATCCAAATGACTAGCATCCAGACCACCCCTCAAGGTCTAGTGGAGGGGAAGAAAGTTCTGGCGAGTGTGGGACTTGATGCTGTGTCCTCAGATTGTCTCCCTTCTAAGGCAGAGGCACTACCACAAGGCCTCCACACTTTTGCCAAATGACAGAAAATTCCAGAAACAAATAATTTCTTTTTTTTTCTTCTTTTGTTTTGCCTTGTAGGGTAAACATCGTTACATACCAGATGTAGTCATCAGCAGTTTTCTGTGCCACAAGATAGTAGACAAGCACTGAGTCCTGTTGTCCAAGTCTGTGAGCCCTGTCCTCTGCTTGCACCAAGATCTGAATCGCAAACAGGGCAAGAAATATATATATTATATGTTTGTGTGTGTAAGTGTGTGTGTGTTATTCATAACCTATCAAATGCAGATATGAATGACATGCTTTCACAAATGTGTGTGTGCATGAGTGTTCACCTAATGCACACACACACACACACACACAGAGTGTGCACCATAGCAAGTCCACACAAAAATCTGCATTAACTGGACACTGACAAGACTGGAACCAGAACTGGACAGACGTCAAATCCACTAACACATCACCATGCTTGTCTGCCATAACACCACAGCAGGGACGACCCAGAAAAGAAATCACAACCGCTGAATTCGACACCATTCTCACCCCAGGGTTCCAGAACAGTTCGGCGAAAATGACGATGGAGGCGGCGGCAAGGTTGAGGCCAGCGTTGGCAGCAGTGATGGACAGCACAGCCACCTTACAGTCTTCCTTGGTCTGGAACCTCTGGCACAGAAAGTTACGCTGCTCCGATGACGTTCTGCCGTCAATGCGAATGTACTGGATGTTCCCCTGTGGCGTGAAAGCAATCCATTGCAACATCATGAAAGATATGGGTAAGCGTACACTTTAGTTTTTTTTAAAGTACAAATACAGAGGCTTACATAGTACAGATCTGGCTGAAAGTTGACGGTCCCATAGCCATTTATGACCAACGGGACCATGAATTCATATCCACTAGGGCTCGGCACAGGAAGATGGGACAAATAGGAAATTTTCTATCTAAAATTACGTTTAAATAACATACTTACCGTGACCCAACTAGCGCAGACTCCGGCAAGGGTCTGACATTCCTGTCCTGTGCAAACTACTTTCCGCCTATGCAGAGAAAACGAAAGTACTACGGCCGATAACCTCCCGGAAGTAGGTAACCTCCCCTTTGTCCCGCTGGCTAGCGCCCTCTTTTGATTTACCTTTTCCAACATGACGCTAGGTAGCCATTCCCACCTGGGTGGAGTGAGGAAAACCAGAGTGAAGTGCCTTTCCCAAGGACACAACACCATGCAGAAACAGGGCCTCAAACTACGAACACAGGTGAACATGGGATCACGAGTCCAAAATTGTTTCTGACATGGTACCTCACACAATATCGTATATAATGCCTAATGTCTGTTACCTCTGACAAGAAACTTTCTGTGTCAGAATAATGGAAGTGAAAGTTGAGAGTGAAGAAAGGTAAACCTGAAATAATCACTGGCTCTATAATGACAACAGATTCAAGAACAGGAAAACTAAAAATGCACACAAGAAGAAGAAGAAGAAAAGCAAAAACTCTTTCAAACAAAATGCTCAACATCAGTGCTCACTAGTCACTCAAAGGCTTCGAAACACAGTGACATGGACTGACTCAACATTCACACACATGCAAATCCTCCCATCAGTACACTCAATGAGCAACAATACAAACAACTTTTTTTTTTCTTGGTTCACAAAGTTCCAGATTTTTTCCCCCTAAATGAGTAAACTAGCACACTACAGTTCCATTTTGCTAAGATCAGCTCAACAACACGGAGACAGGTACGAAAAGCTGCATAAAGCATCAACATCAACTACAGCATTATTCTGCCACACTGCCCCAGCTGAAGACTCCCCTAACACTGCCACACGCAATCCAGACTCACACTGATCACCGCATCCTCTATAGAGTCCATCATTTCTTGGTGATGGGCAAAGATAATAAACTTCTTCTCTGCAGCCACCATGTCCAGCACATAGTTCCTGGAACCAATACATACAGTCAGGTGCTTTGGCATGTGAATACACACACAACTAAAATTTCTTTTTGGTACTTTGGCACACACACACACACACACACAAACACACACACACAGATTATGTATCAATCATCCTTATCTGCATGTTTATTTCATAGTCTACAAAGTGGCCTGTGGAGTTCAACAGTTCAGACACTCTCTCTCTCTCTCTCTCTCTCTCTCTGTCATACACAGGATAAAGATTTCTCTCTGTTTTTCTCATTCTTTCCCTCTCTAACAATAATTTGCCATTTTGGACCCCAACAGCTTATACAATGGCCCTGGCTTATCCATGGATTTTTATAGATCTTTTAACTCATTTACTGCCATGAACATTACAACATTCCCAATGACAATGACAGCCTGAGTAGATCATCGATATACTGCCTTACCTGTCAATATTTACAACTATATTCTAAATACCATTGTCAGAATCAAAATCACTGTATACATCTTAGAATAGTTTAATACTCGCAAAAGTAGTGAAACATGACTTTACAGTTATGATCACAAACAAAGCTTGCAAAAAGTTCTCAAAAATGCCCAGTCAGCACAGAAACTACGTCAGCAAAGTCACCCTCAACTTGATCAAGAGTTATTTCCCTTCCTTACCTGTTTAATTTTAGCTGAAAGGTCAAACAACCAGTTTGATCAATCACTCAGGATTTAATGCCTGAGCAGCGCTTTGATGGGATCAGCGTGAAATACGCGCAACAGAGGCCACGCAGTGTTTGTACGTAAGGCAGAATGAGTGAATGCACCATTCAAGAAACAGGACGTCATACAGCAGCATCCGTCCCTCCCCAAGACAACAAACTAACACCTGCAGGCGCCTGTGTGCTTCCAGTGCATGGGTGGGTTGCATGAACAAACTTGGCAGCGCTAAATTTGCTCATCGTTAAGAATGTTCCTAACTCCACGATAAATTGCATGTACTTTGGACCGTTTTTAACTCCAAGCAAACTTAACACTGCAAAGATCGCCTCACGCAGCCCGGCCTTGGACTGGAGAGCCACTTGTGCTCCCATCACTGAGAACAGTGACTGCATCACCTTCGGACTATATGATGGACTACTGAAGAAACCACAAATACACCGTCAAGCTATACATCGTTTCTGATCAAATCTTCCTTGCCTTCTTGACTTGTCTGTCCTTCACAGATCAGCAGAGTACTGTTTAGTAAAGCAACCACAATAAGAACAAAACAGGCTGCCTTATGTCCTATGCGGATTTCAAACGTAACTAAACTGTTACATTGTTCACTTGAAACCACTAGACGCACCTTTTTTGATTCATAGCGTGATTGCTGAAAAAAATACAATAACTTAGTGCATTCATCACATTTATCTTACTGACAGCTGAAAGCTCTCAAACTAGTTATGCATCCCTTAACAAAAGGGAAAAAAAATTACCTTACAGCTGAGACCTTGACCTTGCATGTCTCATGAAAGTACTGCAACAAAGCTCCTCTTTTCTCCATACCCTACAAACAAATAAATTTTCACTTAAAACAATGTTAATTTTCACAACAGTTAAAGATTTTTTTTTTCTTTTAAATAATGAAAACAGAAAGTGCATATTCACTTAGCCCATATTTGCTTCATGTCCGCTTCCTTTGCGTTAGCTGTGCTTGACTATGTATGTATACATATCTATGTGTACATAACTACATGCATGTATATGAATGTGTATTGTGTGCGCGTGCGTTTATGTAAGTTTGTGCCTGCCTATGTGTGCATATGTGTTAGGGTAGCTGTTAGATACACATGTATTGTTAAAATGTCATATATCTGGACAACACTGAGGGTTCACGAACACATACCGACAATTTTTTCCCCATAGCTTTGGAGGCTTGGACGAGGGAGCGAGATGAAGACACAGTCACGGGATCTAGAACCACCATCTGCCGACGTTTTGCAGGCAACTGAGTGAGCACGTCTTGTTTCAGCCGCCTAAAAGGGAAAAGCAAAAAGAAACAAAGCTATCGGAAAGAAAGAAAGGTATTTTAACAAACCTGCTTGACTATAGTGTTCATAACGCACAATCTTTTTTTTTTTTTTTTTTTTTTTACCAAACACCATCTCAGTTTCAGTTTCAGTAGCTCAAGGAGTTGTCACTGCATTCAGACAAATACATACACACTACACCACTTCTGCCAAGTAGATGCCTGACCAGCAGCGTAACCCAACGCGCTTAGTCAGGACTTGAGAAAAAAAAAAATTATTAAAAAAAAAATAAATAAATAAAATAAAATAAAATAAAATAAAATAAATAAATACATAAAAAAAGAACAACTACTAATAATAATATGTATAAGGCGCAAAAACTTGATGAAGTCAACTATAAGCGTACAATAAAAAAAAATTAAAATAAAATAAAATAAAATAAATAAATATATAAATAACTAAAATAACTAACACCATCTCAAACAATGAACAATGAAAAGAACTTCCATGCTGGATCCCCTGAGATCAACTGCAGCTGTTCATACATGGTTGAAAAATGGTTTATTCAGCAGATAATTGTTGTTCTGTACAGGTACGAACAGCAAAAATACAGACCGAGCCAGACACACATGCCCCATAGTGTGAACAGCGGCTGTGTTCAGAAACTGACCTGATCATGATTTTCTCTTCCAGCAGAAGTTGGAGTTCCCCCATGTTGCTGCATCCTGAGTAATCCCAACCCCAGGGTTGCTGCAAGGAGGAAAAAGAGGAACGAACTATCTATTGTGAAAAAAAAAAGAGAAAAGACTATACCATTCTAAGAGTTTCTGGACAGGACAATACTTCTAGGGCATAATATCCTAAAATGTAAAAAAAAACAAGCACATATGCTCTGTCTGTTTCATGCACACACACACGCACACACCAGAAAATCCTAACAAATGGAAGCTAATTTTGGGACTTCCTAGCTCAAGTATAACTGAGATTACGTTTCTAGAGACTAAAACTAGCCTTGTGTGTGTTCCAATCTATATTTATACGAATTTGTTTTAATTCCCTACATTTAATCATATTTCAAAGTATATACCGCATTATCACCCATCTTACACACTGCTTGACTGACTTTGCCCTTTACTGTTGTGTATACAAACCTGTAGGTACGGGTTTCATCATTACAAATAAATAAGATTCTGATTCTGACTGAGTCCCTACCTCCTTTCCTTCACAGTAACGAAGGCCAAAGTCGTGGAATTTGAACATGCGAGGACACACGGCCACAATCTGCGTGTACAGCTCTGATGGTCGTGACAGAGCAGGGGTGCCTGACAACAGCACCACATGCTGCGCAGACTGCAACACCCACATTCATCTTTCAGAACATTGACAGGATCACAAGTTAAAGGGGCATAATACTAGGCAAGGAAGGTGAAGGTGAAATAAAAACGAAACCCCCAAGTCCTAAAAAACCCAACCTATTTAAAATACACAATATATGTGAGTGCACACACACACACACACACACACACACACACACACACACAGAGGTGTGTGTCTATGTTTGTCATAGTATGCATACGCATCAAAGTGTGTTTTTATGCATTCACATATATTAGTTTATGTGTGTCTGTGTGGGTGTATACATGTTATGTGTTTCTGACAGGGAGCAGGAGAGGTGGAAAGGGTTGAATATGCACAGACATGCCCAACGGGAAAAGCACTTTACATTCAGAACAACTTCTGTTGTTTTGCTTTTTTTCTTACCTGCAACAGTGGTAAAGCTGCTTTTGTGCGAACTGTTTTAAAGTTCTTCAGAAAGTGCGATTCATCCTGGTACAAAATAAAACCAAAGAGAAAATATTACTACACTCATTTGATCATCATAATCATGATGCATACATGATCGAGATAATTACATGTTTATTTAACCATCAAATAAAATAAGGAAAAACAACATACAAAACCGAAAACAAATAAGCATGCACAAAACAAAGAAAAATAAGTGATTTTTCACAAAATCTATGAAATTATCCACACACAAAGACACACACATGAATGTACGTACACACACACACACACACACACAATCACACAAACTGACAAAATACTAAGTGTTTTTATTAGAACTACCCAAACGAATATTCTGAAGTATACATGTTATCAAATTTCTCCTGACAACCAAGCAATGAAACTAGTAATATTCAATAAATGTTTAAAAAAAAACCACCAAAACATACACACACAAAAAAAAACCACCATCCTGTTACAACATGAAAACAAATGAACCTGCTAACAGTAACACAAGACCGAGCAAAACTGCTATCCATCAATCGCTAATCAAGAAGAAAAACAAAGAAATAAACACTGACCATGATGATGACACGAAATCGGGCAGCAGTCAGCTCCTTGGCTTTGCGGGACAGAAGGTCGTAGCTGATAATGTTGACCAGCCCACAGGCAGGGTCGTCACGGCCAGTCACCGCCACCTGGATGCGAGCTGGATCAAGGGAAGGCACCCACCGCTTGAATTGCTGGACGGAGAAAGTTCAAAAGGTCATCTAACGCTAGCTGGGCACTCATTATTCATCAAAATTACAACTCATAACTCTTCTACCCTATTTTTCTATCTTTGGTTGTTTTGGTTTTTTTGTTTGTTTTCTTTTCTTTATAATTTCTATTGTAATGTTTAGTGACAAAAGTATACATCATTTTTTGTAACAGTTTTAATACAGAATCAGACAGCAACTATCATAGCTTATAACATACAAGTTGAACGTTTTTTTTAAGACACTGAAGACCCAACATACAAGTTGCAGATTTCAGACACTGCAGATCTCTTATACCCCAGCTCTTCTAGTACAAAAATGAACATTCTGACATACCGAAGGTGTTAGGGACATGCTACAATAGCTTCAGAAGATTAACAAGACATATTGTACATTAAACAGGACATACTGTACAATCTTCTATAAAAATTGGGATCTTCTGTTACTGTTGTCTGAGTTTGCAAAGGATCTTAAAATTACTCTTTTAAATCTATTCATCTAATTTTATTTCATTTAATGTTTTGTTTTTCCTTCAAGGCCTAACTCAGTCTGTTGGGCTATGCTGCTAGCAGGTCAGGCATCTGCTTAGCAGATGTGGTGTAGCATATGGATTTGTCTGAACGCAGTGACACCTCCTTGAGCAACGGAACTGAACTGAACTGAACTAATTTAAGATAATAACAATGAAAACAAGAAGAAAAAAACAGACATCAAACTGGCAAAAAAAAAAAAAGACCAAAAAACCCAGAAAATTCTGTGCATGAGGTAAGGGGCCACTTTAACAAATCATGAATGAGAAAAATAAAAAGCAAGAATTATAACAATCAGTCAGTTCAAAGTATTTTCAACAATCACTGGCGAAAGAAACAGCCTAATTTCTGCAGAAAGATAAAAAAAAATTCATGAACCAATCAGCTAAATACAAAGCGTACATAAAGAGCGCAAAGCCCTGATAACCACCAATACCTGTGCCCAGTCAAAGCGAACAGACGAAGGTGTGACCACCAACAGCGGCCATTTGGAGCGATAGACACAAGCCAAGCAGATGGCCTGTAGTGTTTTGCCCAAGCCCATGTCATCTGCTATCAGCACTCGTCCGTTCAAGTGAATGCCAAAACTGGGGAAAAGGACAAGCAAAGAATTGTCACTGTTTAATTCGACGGGCGCAATAGCCGAGTGGTTAAACCGTTGGACTGTCAATCTGAGGGTCCCGGGTTCGAATCACGGTGATGGCGCCTGGTGGGTAAAGGGTGGAGATTTTTATGATCTCCCAGGTCAACATATGTGCAGACCTGCTAGTGCCTGAACCCCCTGTGTATATGCAAGCAGAAGATCAAATACGCACGTTAAAGATCCTGTAATCCATGTCAGCGTTCGGTGGGTTATGGAAACAAGAACATACCCAGCATGCACACCCCCGAAAACGGAGTATGGCTGCCTACATGGCGAGGTTAAAACGGTCATACACATAAAAGCCCACTCGTGTACATACGAGTGAACGCACAAGAAGAAGAAGTCACTGTTTAATTCCATTTTGTTTTTTTGTGTTTTTGACTTTTGTTTCTTCGCCTTGTTTTTTTTTTTATGGGGTGTGTGGTGGGGGTGGGGGGTTATTATTATTTTTTTTTTTATTATCATCAGTATTTTTTCTTACTTATTCATACTCTGTTTCCTGTCTATAAAAATAAGAGTAAAACAAGCACACACATATGGTATACATACTCATACACATATTCACATGTTTTCTTGAACTCTTCGCTCAACTCTTTCTTTTACACAACAGTGTACATGTATGTGGATAAACACATGCGCTCATGTGCATACACATGTAGCAAGAAAACACACAGTCCACAAGGCATAACTTACTTGACACCTTCCCGCTGAAATGGCATCAGGGAATCAACAAGAACCTTATCCACCTGTGAAAGATCTGCCTCAGGGATGACCCCCCTGCTGTCTCCACTGGACTTGAGGCCAAACACCTGCAGCACTGCTTTTGGCAGAGGTTCCACCTGCACATCAGGCTGCAGACCGCTGACAGCTTTCACTGCAACAGGCACAGTTCAGTTCAGTTACACAAGGAGGCATCACAGCGTTCCGACACATCCATATACGCTACACCACATCTGCTAAGCAGATGCCTGACCAGCAGCAGAATCAACACGCTTAGTCAGGCCTTGAGAAAAAAAAAGGATACATAAACAAATAAATAGATAAGTCATCAAATTAATCATAATGAATAAATAAATCAGAATAACTAAGTAAATGCATCTAAAAATAAATATAATTAAACAGGCACAGCATCCTGTTACTTCAAAAACTTTTATCAACTTAAAAATTTATAGAAATACACTATACAGTATGTCCATGCACACATGTATACATGTTCA
This sequence comes from Babylonia areolata, assembly GCF_041734735.1. NCBI lineage: Eukaryota > Metazoa > Mollusca > Gastropoda > Neogastropoda > Buccinidae > Babylonia > Babylonia areolata. Next base: position 57,417,476 of record NC_134894.1, read on the forward strand.
CACACACACACACACACACACACACACACCACACCACACCACACCACACATACTACTACTGACATGAGATACACTTTTTTCTTCTGTTTTGATACTGTCAGCAATGATAGTTATACTCACACAATGTTTCATGGTCTTGAATGCTAAAATTCCACTTTCTGTTGGCTGCATCTGCACAGAATTACAATTCATAATTTCTTTCAGTGACTTAGATAGCATAGTAGTAGTACAGCACAGCATATTGCTACATTGTGTAAGTACTAATATCACCAAAGAATGCCACATATCTCATCATACACCACACAACACAAAATAATTCATTCTCTGACACTTCAGAATACAACAAAGCCTGTTACACTGGCTAACTTAGTGAACAGTTTACAACATATATTTATATGTATATAGTACAGCCCATCAAAGCACAGCACAGCACAAAGCTGCACAACAGTAGCCACCATACGACTTTATCAAAAGTATTTCAAACACGTATAAAATCTGTAGAAAATGACACTTTCATGATCAAATTTTAGACATAGAAATAGATTATCATTGTCATTTGTATAGCACCTTTTGCACCAAAGGCTAACTACTAGGGTAGAGTCAACTGAGAGCTGAACTTAGGCAGTCATCATTCGCTTCCCATGTCATTCAGTCAAGTTTCACACACACACACACACACACACACACACACACACTAACACACATTTGAGTGGATTTCACTGCAAAATTTTACCATGGATAATTATTGTTGCTGTGGGTTCTTTTACATACGCTAGGTGCATGCAACAAATGTGACCGTAGTTTATTGTCTCACCCAAATGACTAGCACCCAGACCACCGCTTCAGTTGTAGTGGAGGTATAGAAAATTCTGGCAAGTGTGGAATTCAATCCCAAACACTCAGCTTCTCTGGATTCCTAGGTAGATGCATGACCACTAGGCCACCATTCCACAGGTTCACACTAAAAGATAACAGTATAACCTCACAGTTAAAAGAAACAAAAGACAGAAATGAAAACACTAGAAACATGGGAAGCTGCACAATTACCATAAACTCTTGAATGGATGGTCTTGAATACTGCCACAACAGCTTCACTAAATCCAATGTTCACTTCAAATCGATCTTTTGAAATCAAAACACATTGTCCCTTCAGCGGCTGTTGGGGTTTTCCATAGAATTGAGCCTTTCCTATCACACTGCTTGTGTTCGGAGATTGCTTATTGTACCCCCTCTGAATAAGTGTTCCAGGCTTGGAAGTGCTTGCTGTCGCTTGGTTCCCACACCTTTGTGCAGTTTGTCCTCTTCCAAACACAGGCCCTTTAGCGGTCTCTGTGTGTGGTGGAAAAGAGTGTGTGTTGCCAATGTTTGTGCCTGACGAAGCTTTAGCTGTGAATGCTGGTGGGACTTTCAGGGGTTGGACGGATGTCTGTGGTTGTTGTGGTGGCTTTCCTTGCAATTTTTCTTGCCTCTTTGCCAAAGCTCTCCTTTTATTTTCTTCGATCCGGCGCTTTTGTTCCTCTGATAAGTTTGCGTTCTCCATGTCTACAGTTTACCCCAAACACTGAACTACGTCACTGATTTGTTCAACTTTGTGGTGAGTTTCGCCTCCTTTCGGTTTTACACATATTGAAATGGCGTGGAATAACTCACAGTAATGAACCGACATATTAACAGCTCATGGTAACTTTTGATTATCTGATGATACACAACTTCGTCGTAGATGAACTGGCTGACAAAATGAAAACAAACGATCACAGCTGAATGGGAATGTCGATTTTCCCAAGTCAACCGCCATGTTTTGTGTGCAAGTTTTCATCTCTGGAAACGAAAGTTGTTTGTCGTTTCTTCCCTTACATTTTTTCATATCATGATCACAAGTATCCTATATATTTTTGACCATAATTAAATATGGTAACTATATTTGTTAAATGACAACTTGGTTTTGATTTTTCATTTGTTTGCGACAAATGCCTTTCACCTTTTTCTTTGGTCCCTGTCTATTGGTGCAAAGACGCCGCATAAATGAGCCTATGGCACTCGATGCGAAAAGATGATTTACTATGACAGTTTCTTTTATTTTATAAGATACTAAATAAGCACTGTTTATTTCTGATTGTTCTGTTTATCATGCACCCCCATCCACCTCTCTCTCTCTCTCTCTCTCTCAGCCTTAATGACAATGCCATTCTTCTTAAACCCGAGAAAATGTCACAAGTTAAAATGAACTACCATGCACGATATTTTTATGATTACAACAGCTAGAGCAGTCATTATTATCATTTTTTGTTCAAACAGGAACTTCTTTTGCTAAGCATGGAAGTTTTATTTATTTTGCAAACGTTTTGGTGCAGATAGTAAAAAAGGGAAATTACTCTGTAATGCTAGGGGAGTTAATTTGCTTTAAACTGATCTTTCTCATCTTAAACATTACATTTTGAAATTATACTCAATACATAAAAAGCTTGGATTTTTTTTAAGTGTATCACAAGTGAGTCTTGAAGGCCTTGCCTCTCTTGTTTGTTGTTGTTTGACACATCCAAGAAAAGGTGCAAAATTGTCGGGGAGGAAAGTAGGGGAAAAGTGCATGAGGTAGGGGTAGGTAGAGGATAGAATGGACAGTGGACACCCTCAGTCTCTCTTCGTACAGCAGGCAAGATCACTTGGTGATTTTATTTCAATGTGTTGAACACTTCCTTGATACAGCACACTCGGAATGCATGTACAAAAGTCCACGTCAAACACAATATCAATCAATGTAATTATTGTCAAACACAATATCAATCAATATATTGGACAACATTGCCGAGGAAGGTCAATCGAGCACATAACAACAAATCGTAGGGCAAGATCAAGTCATAGTCTAAAACTCCAGCCATTCATTTGCTCAATGACCAACACTACACATTCTTCTTTCATTAATAAAAAAAAT